>NW_020201633.1:42589-46008 GCF_001531365.2 Cynara cardunculus var. scolymus
CATCATCCATCGATCCGCCGGTTGTACTTGGTCTATCGGTTCGATGGTTGGTCTTTCCATCGATGCTCTGGTTAGTCTTTCCATCGATCCAGACTTAGTCTTTTCTGCCTTGATGTCTTCATCGGTCTTCTGGTTCTTCATCACTTATTGTTTTTCATTACTTTTTACATTTTGCATTTTTGGATCTAACACTCGTCCTCTTATTCCTTACTCTCTTCTTCCACTTCCTCACTCTCCTCACTTGTATAAGACCTGGCAGCGTCATCGAAGTGCTCTTGGTCATCCCCTTGGTTAGGGCTAGAGGATTGGGCCAAGTTTTGACGAGCTTTATTCTCTGCTTTGAGTCTGGCCTCTTCCCTCAGACGAGCGATCTCTGCTTGTCGAGCTTTTTTCTGCTCGTTCCTCTTCTGCTCGTAGACGAGCAAGCTCAACCAATCTCTCTTGCTCTGCTCACTCTGACTCTTCCTTTTTCTTCCTCTCCCTCTCTAATTTCTTTTTCCTCACCTCCTCTCGTTTTCTTTCTTTCTCTCTCTCTCTCTCTTGCTCTGCTCTTACCCTCTCTTCTTCTGCTCTCACTGTCTCTCCCTCTACTTGATGCCTTAATGTGTCCTCAATTCTCTCATCTTCATCGGCTGTTCCTATGCGTATTGGGGTTCGAGACACTGGTTTTAGTGTCTCGCGTGTACGTCTGTACGCTCTCCTAATCTCCTTTGTTTTCATATAACCCATGATCCTCTTTGGGATTAGCCTCTCTGCTACATATCCCTCTTTGTTAACTGAAGGCCGGTATTGAGTGAGCACGTTCACCTTGTGAGCAGATAGACGACCCACATCAATATTGTTGTTGTCGAGAGCAGGTCTTAGAAGAAGACCCAAGAATCATGGAAAGAGCAGAAATGGCAACTGTCTCCCTTTGGCCACCTCTTGACATTTCTTGGCCACTGCAGCCTTGAACTTTGTGTACAGTATCAAGGAGTAGTCCAGTGATAGGTCGAAGAAGATGCCATATACAATTTGAAGAACGTTTGTTGAGCACATGTTGAGGCTCCCAATCTTCCCTGTCAGCAATCTGTTGACCAATGTGAACAATGTATTCCACATTGGTGGTAGGTATTGACGGCGATATTGTGACGGGTACTAGATTGCCTTGTTGTACCCCAAAATTTAAAAAATGCCACTATCTCGGCCCTAGATGGGAGAGGGGCATACTCAGAAATCCCTAAGTCGGTTTTCGTTGGAATTTCTAGAACCCGCAAAAACATGGACCTTGGAACACGAATAGTAACAAATTCATTTGAAGAGGAGACATAGAAATCTCCAACGATTCCTCTTTGAGATTCGGTTACGGCATAAGATTGCCAGTATTCTTGGATATACCTTTCAGGTACAAGGTCATCCGTGTTTGTCAAAACAGGGTTTAGGAAGTAATTTTGGAGGATGTTGATGATGGGATGGTATTTTTGGTCGAAGTTTTCAAGTTGGAGGTGGAGGGCATGGTTATTGGGTTTGATTGGAAGAGGAACCAGGTTTTGACTGGTGTCCTCAACGGTTTTGTGGGTTGTGGTGTGTGTTTGGGAGTTTCCTGATTTGGAGGATGACATGGTTGTAGGTTTTTGGGAAAAAGAATGGTTTAAAGAAATGTTAGGACCTGTAAACTCAGTTTTGATATCAATCAAATACGCTGGATGATCTTTAAGACAATCAAAGTGCAGCGGAAATAATATAAGAACAAACAGAGTAAGAATCAAGAACACACAGTATATGAGAATGATGAACACGAGAGAATAGCTTCAAAGGTTTTTCAATTGAATTGAAAATAAGACGATTACAATACGGGTAGCACACTGAATTACAAAGGCATAGCTGCTATTTATACTAGTTCCTAACGGGTTTTCTGACATGACCTAGACGTGTGAAACGATCCAAGCCATCCAAATAAAGTCAATTACAAACATAGTCACGTGAGAAGCACATGCAGCTAACTACCTAAGTAAAACAGTAAGAAGAGGTTCTCCATAGAAGATGAACCGCAGACCCTCTGTGAGCCATCCYAGAGGCTCTGYTGCATATGACTTGTAAGCTCTTGATAACAGAGGACCGTTTTCTAGAACCTCTGTGAGAGATAACAGAGGTTCTGTCAATCTTGACTTATACGATCAAACAGCTTCTGTTGCTGGTCCTCTGTTGTCTTCTGTGGAAAAAACCCATCTGTCAACACTTGTAGAAATATTTTTCATACTTTTACATTAAGCAAATATTGGATGTCCTCTTTGCACTTCTGCAGCCATTTGGTTGAACAACCACTCACGCGTCTTTGTCGCATATTTGTTAGCCTCTGTGGGATCAAAGAACCTTAGAATGTCTTCCTTGTCCAAGAACATAAACCCAAAGATGGGATTTTGGACAATAGTGTTGGGATGACATCTAAGTAGCCAACCTGGCCTGTTCTTCGGAGGGAAAATCTTCAAGTCTGTTTGGGCCAACCTCATCGCTATATCAAAGTCCTTCTGGCTGTAGTATTTCACTTGAGCTCGTATAACTTCGATTAACCTTCTGAGCGATATAGAATAGCTTGACCTCCTGTCCATGTATTTGTTAAGAATTTTGTGCAGAAAGATCAAGTCAAATACACAGAGGTTATGGAGGTCAGCATCTGTGAATGTGTATAGGTTGCCGTCGTCCCTCTTCACCACATATTGAGGGTAGAGCATGGTCTTCTTCAACATCGTCCTTGGATAAATTGTTTCAAGAGAGGTTATCACGTTCTCTGAGAAGACCTGCTCACGAGGCTTTGTAAGCTTTGAGAAGTGAAACTTCGCGGCTGCAGAGGGTATACCTGTAAGTTCTGGATCGTAAGGGGGCTCTGTGTCTACGACAGAGTAACGCCACCGCAGAATCTCCTCCACAGTGGTAACAGGCTCTGTGCGTACCTTTTACATAGGGATTTTGCTCATTGAGTCAAAGATCTCATAAACCCTTCCTACTGTGGCGGACTCTGGTACTCTGGTTTCTTCTTCTTCTAGAATTGGCCTCTGGGTGGACCCCTCTGCTAGGATAGGTTTGACGGTTCCTTGCAGAGCGTCGAACGTACCCGTGGACGTTTCCTCCTTTGCCTTCTTGGAGGATGAGCATTCTCCAGCTCTGGGGGGGATGCGGGCTCTGCCCTTTCTTGCTTGAGCCTCTGCCAAAGAAGCCTTTAACGCTTGAACGAGCTCTGGGTCATCATATTCTTTTTCGTTTATCTCTGGCGTCTCTGAGCTTGACGACCCCTTCTGTGGTGTCTCCTCTACAGCTTTGCCCTTGCCTTTCCCGTTAGGCTCTGGTGCTTTTTCTTTTGAGAACAGGGCTGCTGTAGAGTCCACTATCTTGAGTGGTTTGGCAGAAGTTGTTTTCTTGGGCTCTTCAGCTTTCTTCTCTGC
>NW_020201633.1:47718-49606 GCF_001531365.2 Cynara cardunculus var. scolymus
GACCCTCATTTTTTCAACTCTCTCTCCTAAGGGGATCCCTATGCGTGGAGGGGTTTCAGGGACCGGCTCTGGCCTCCTGAATCCACGTCTATATGATTTCCTATCTTCATGACTAAGGTATTTGAGCATGGCTTTGGATATAGGTCTGGGGCTTCTGTACCTTTGCTCATGCTCTGTTGGATGGAACTCCTTAAATGGATATAGTCTTGCATTCGACTCGGCAGAGGGCAGCTTCTCTGCAATCAAATCCCCAAAGACTAGGCCAAAGAACCTCTGTAGAATTAGGTTTGGATGGTTGAGGTCTTCCTTGGCCTTCTTCTGCGCCTTAACCTTGGACTTTTCACCCCTCTGTGTCGCGCATTTCTTCTTGATCAATCCAAACATATCCTCAAATATAAGTTGTGCATAATCGAGAGGTAGGTTGAAATAAATCCCATATACGATTGAGAGCATTGCGTGGGAGGTCTGGTCATGGCTGCCGACCTTCCCTGTCAGACAACAGTTTACGATGGAGAACAGGGTATTCCATATTGGGGGTAGTCCTTTGCGTTTGAATTGTGGCCTTTTAACGATTTTGGTCTTGGCGGCATAGGAATGAAAATCGAGAAACTCAATTAGTTCGGAGTCTGTTGGGGTTGGGGCGAAAACATTCAAATTTAGAGATTCCAGGGAGGGTAGGTGCAGGGCAGTTCGAAGAGTATTAACATTGAGTTCCATTGGCACCAAGGATTTGTTGATTGGGTGACAGGCGTAGCCAACTATGCTCAAACCAGTGTTGTCCAAGGTTGTAATATAGGAGCTTAGGAGGAATTGGGTGATATATGACTCAGGCGTAGGTTTGGTGTCTGAAAGTGTGTTAGGATCAAGCGCTTACCCACTACACCAAAAGCAATTGCCTTTGGGAAGGCGCAACTTTATTTCCCTTATAGCGTAGCAGCCAACGCCACGTTTCGATTTAGGAAGATGTTGGAACCGTGACCAACAATCCCCCCCAGCATCTGCCGGTACTAATAAGAGCTTCGTTAGAAGTCAATGGCCGCGCAACATGCCTTTCTCATAATTATGCACTCCTTGCATATTATGCACACCATGGGATTCGAACCCGTGACCTGCTCTGATACCAATTGTTAGGATCAAGCGCTTACCCACTACACCAAAAGCAATTGCCTTTGTGAAGGCGCAACTTTATTTCCCTTATAGCGTAGCAGCCAGCGCCACGTTTCAATTTAGGAAAATGCTGGAACCGTGACCAACAAAGTGCATAAAACAGGGGATCGTTTCGAAGAATTTCTAGGAGGGGGAAGGTGAATTCAGGGAAACCAGTAGAAGAAGGGACGAAGTAGTAATTGTTTGGTTTCTTCACAAGAACGACTTTTTCGTACCTATTTTGAACAAATGATAAGGCGTGAGATGTTAAAGCGTGGGCTTGAGTGACTTCATTGTCGCTTCAAACGTTAGCAGATTGGGCGGAGGCTGAGGAAGACGACATATTTGCAGGTTTTAGTAAAGCTTGAGAAATTGCAGGTTCGTCTGAGAAGAAAGGTATTGTAAAGGTTTACGTTTTGGGGGGAAGGGGGTATTTATAGTGAGGGATTTGAACTGAACCGTTTTATTGGGGGAAATAACGTGATGAGTGGATATAGGGTGTGACGAATAAAAAATATGACATGCTGTGTTGGGAAGATGCGCGATTGATGACGTGCGCCCCCGATTCTGACACACGTGGTATGCTTTAACCCTTATCCACAAAACCACGCACATCATATCAATAGACAAGAACTATAAGAGAGTTCTGTCAGAGGCCTAAGGGTAACAAAGCCTCTGTGATATGTGTTGGGTCTTCAAATATGTTACACCTTTAATTACCCAAACGGTTTGAAAATCCACA
>NW_020201634.1:0-4139 GCF_001531365.2 Cynara cardunculus var. scolymus
ATGAGACCTCCAGGTCATCCCAGCATTCAGCGATCAAAAGAAGCTTGCTTAGCACGATTGTTGTTGTCTTGTCCTTTTGCACACAAAGGAAAAACCTATACCCTTGCAAAAGTTAGTACAGTACGGAGCCGATTAGTCGACTCTTTATCCACCAACTTTAAGCAAGGATGTCTGCTCAAGAATAGTGATTTTGTACTATTCACTGTAGCAAAGGACAAGCCTTCCTCTTAAGGCTTGCCACGCACTCTAAACCTACCATATTGCATTAAATGTTCATTTAATGCACTGGGTATAAATAGAAGTGTTTATTCTCTTTGTAGAGTGCGCGCATCTCTCTGCAATTCTCTTCTTATTTCAAGCATCTTCTAGCTTAAGTAAAAGATCTTCTTTTTAGCAATCTCTTTTCTTGAAATTGCTAAAGATCTGTGTGTAACCAAAGATTGTTTAGATAGGTTTTCTTTACCTTATCTTTCCGCAAACAGTCTTGTAAAATCTGTATTGATATTCTCTATCAATATATATTTTAAATTTGAAAATACTGTGTTTGTATTCATCCACCCCCTTCTACAAACTGTTTCTATTCTTGTAGACCCTTACGGGACCAACACAATCATTTGTTGAGAAATATCTTCTAACATTCTCCCCCTCGAATGTAGAACAACGATGATCTTCTCTTTTGACAATGTTGAACAAAAACAGCAACGATCTTCAAATATGATCTTTAAAGAATCTTCAGACAACAAACTCTAACAAATTTTCTCTTTGAAAAGAGAACTCTGCTGGTGAACTTTTGAAACAATGATCTTCTCATTCAAAAACTCTCAGTCGTTGTAGCACATGAATAACCTTTCTGTAATTATCTCCAGTCACACTCCTTTTGAGTCTTTTGCCATTATTGAAGTTACCCCCCCTTGATCTTAACATCAGATTCCCCTTATAATGTTCGGAATTGAACATTTCATTCATTATTACATACTCCCCCTTATGATGAAATGAGAATCATTCCATCATATACAAGAATGAATGAAATCCTCCGCATAAGTCGTCAGTTCATGAAATTGTAAGTAGATCTTTGCAAATCCACTTATTTAATCTTTTCAGATTAAGGGAATAGGAAGGTAACAACCAATTTCAACGAATGAAATTTTTTTCAATCTTATAAAAAGATTGGCCTGTGAGTATAATAGATATACTCAGTACAACGGATGTACTGTATATATGAGACTTTTTTATGCTCATCTCATCAGGTCTTCCATTCAATCATCGATAACTTAAAATTAGCATATCTATGAATGTTTTGGCAAAATAACATATAAAATACAAAATCTATGTAGTGTAGAAAGATAAAGCAACATATGCTTCTGTTTAGGCTCAAAAAGATAAACTGTGTGGACTACACAAATTTATCAGACTCAATTAGTGATCAAAAAGACTTAAGGGGGGACATATATCCTTCTGATTCAATATCAACTTTCTCTGAATGAGAAATTGATAGATGATGAGCTGTGTGCCCCAAGTGTTATTGAAACACTTATTTGTTGAGAGATAAATGAGTAGCTGGTGGGGTTGTGACAAGAATTGGCCTGGGCTTTGCCATTTTCAATATTAGTCTTGAAAGAATTGAGAACTAATAGATTGTGTGATATGTCCGGATTTTAGAAGTTTGGAACAGGATTCTTATGTTATTTTAATCTTGACACAACTCTTGTCAATTCTTTTATCTCACAACAACTACCCCTCTCATTTTCATTTTAGTCTCAGCACACAAACCCTTTTGTATTTAAAGCTCACTCAGATATGGTGGTCTTCTTGGGTAGGTCTGTCGGTTTTGACATTCCATAGAGGTATTCCTGATAAGCACTCAGTCCATCCTAAAATACTGTAAGCTCAGTTGATCACAATGATTGATCAAAATTATTATTGCAAATAAGCACAATGATCAGATAAAAATTGATCAAGAAATTTGGCTTTAAGTACAATCAATAAGGAATGATGCGACAACAATCAGATTATTCGGTATATGAGAGAAATGAATGAAGATCTGTAAGTACGAGTTTACAGATTCTGATAAAAAAAATGTAAATCAATCAAGAAAAAAAATTGTATGTCCTAATATTGATCAATCTTCATGTAAGCATCAAATCTTCAATGGCTGAATGTATTTCTTTTAAGAACTTAGAAGAAGTATAGAGAGAGAAAGTCAACATTCAAAGTCTTGGTCAAACTCTAAAACGTATATTGATATTACAAATGAACTCTCTTTCAAATTACAAAGCCAAACACCTTTTATATAGGGTCAAACCTATAGACAAAAGTCAAAGTCAAACAGTACTAATAAAAGTTAAATACGATGACTTTTTATACAATTATAGACAATTTATTTCAAGTCTGAATACAAAGGGGGAGAATGTTAGGAATGAAATTCAGTGTAAAATTGTATTCGTTTTGAAAGATAAAATTGTCTATAATTGTATAAAAGTCATCATGTTTGACTTTTATTAGGACTGTTTGACTTTGACTTTTGTCTATAGGTTTGACCCTATATAAAGGGTGTTTGGCTTTGTAATTTGAAAGAGAGTTCATTTGTAATATCAATATACGTTTGAGAGTTTGACCAAGACTTTGAATGTTAACTTTCTCTCTCTCTACTCCTTCTATGTTCTTAAAAGAAATACATTCTGCCATTAAAGATTTGATGCTTACATGAAGATTGATCAATATTATGACACACAGGGTTGAATATAAACACAACAAATTTTTTTAATTTGTTATTTTTTTTCTTTTAAAAAAATAAAGATTTGTTGTGAAAGCTAGGAAGGTAGGACTTGATTCAAAACAATTTGATTGGTTGACAAATTTGCTCACGAAAAAAATACTGAAACAATAGAAGAAGGTACTCTTTAAGATCTAAAGAACTGAGATAGTCATTCAATTAAGGCATCAATTTGCAAGAATATGCACATAGAAATTTTTAAAAGGGGCAAGTTGCATATGGTCTAGAGACAGTCTTTTATAGCTGTCTTTTATTTAATGCAACAATACAACTTCAGCACATGTCTTCATATGATTTGTTGATCCATATACCCTTGAACTTCTCACATCAACCATTTGATATGATGCAAACATTTGTTGCTTTAACCTATGTTTTTTGTATGTGGAGTGCTTAGTAAAGGAAGTATGATACTGATAATTTAATATTTTTAAGTTTACTTTGTCTGACATACTGAGCATGTTCCTAGAGCAGAATATGGTTTGAAAACTTGGTCCAAAGTTTTCACATGAAATCATCATCTATGCTTTCTTGCACAAAGTGAACAATAAAGTTAGTAAACAATACTTATTTTATCTGACATGTTGAATATGCTCCCCATACTAAGACTAGAGTTGGTAACTGGAACTTGATCTCTAAAGCTTCATTTCAAATCAGCTTGTTAGTGTATATATAGGGCTAGGTTCAGGAGAAAACCACAAAAAAATGAAAAATGAGGAACACCCTTGTAACTGTTCATCTGGACGGTATGCAATGTGCATATTGATAATTTGTCACATGTGCATAATATGCGCACGTACATAAAAACCAAGAAACAACTTCAATTACTTATATGCACATGTGCATACCGTCCAAATGAAAGATTCCCAAAATATTTCTCAGTTTTTTTATTCTACTGTGGTATTCCCCTTAACCTCCATATAATATATATATATATATATATAAATCTGCAAATCAATATTTATGGAAATGATGAACGTTCATTTATTATGATTTAAATATTTATGAAAGATGATTAGAGTTCATTAATTATGACCAACACTTTATATTAGAAAACAATCCATATATTTATGAAACTAGATACTCGTTCGACTAGATGGACAATTGAGATTGCTTTGTATGGTTTGTAGCCTTTCCATGGTTTGTATTTGATTGAATATATATATATATATATATATATATATATATATATAGGGGCTTAATCAAATGAGAACTGAATTGTTTGTGGTAACTGTAAGATCCAATCTCAACCACATATTATAATAATCAATGGGTAAGATTAAAAAGAATCTTAATTAATGTATTTCTATAAATAAATTACTGTCATTTAATGACAATATATGAACAAGGGCAAGATGGTCATTTTGTA
>NW_020201634.1:4769-44625 GCF_001531365.2 Cynara cardunculus var. scolymus
TATATATATATATATATATATATATGACTCATTCAAGGGAGAACTAATTAGTTTGTGGTAACTGTGAATTCCAATCTTAACCACAAATCAACGGATAAATTAGAAAATTAATAAGTATGGTAGTTTGAGTTAAAATTATAATTAGAGGGCATTTTAGGTATTTTTAAAAAACTCCTTTCCCCTCTCTCATCTATTCGACCTCCAAACTCCTGCCTCAGGTGAACATTAATCCGGCAGGTACCAAATAATCACAAAGATACACAATGTGATACCCATTGTGATATACTGTGATACCATTATGATACCAACTATGATACAAATTCAAACCTTAAAAACAAAGATACACAATGTGATACCCATTGTAATACACAATGTGATACCCATTGTAATACACAATGTGATACCCATTGTGATATATTGTGATACCGATTTCACCAGAAGCCGGAGATTGGAGGTTGGAGAGATGAGAGAGGAGAGAGGAGTTTTTAAAACATACCTAATATGCCCTCTAATTATAATTTTAACTCAAACTACCATAATTATTAATTTCTTAATTTATCCGTTGATTTGTGGTTGAGATTGGACCTCACAGTTACCACAAACTAATCAGTTCTCATTTGATTAGGCCCACACACACACACACACACACACACATATATATATATATATATATATATATATATATATAGTTTCAAATACAAACCATGTACTTATAAACCCCTACAAATCTAATCTCAACCATTGATTTTGTTTATTTTCAAATTTAGAGGCGGTTATAAAATGCACTAATCTACACCATTGATTATCTACATGTATGGTTGATATTGATTTTTAAGAATTACATGGTTTTTAAAATAAACTTTCTATATATATATATATATATCTATGTGTGTGTATATATATATATATATATATATATAGGGTAGGGATCAAATGCAAAATAAATCATTTGTACAAACCATACAGACCGTCGATTTCGATGTTTTAGTTTATGACTTTGTTTAACGAAATTGTTTCATATAATTCTTTTTTTTTTGATGAAATTATTTCATATATATGTGTTTCTATGTAAAAATGAAATTGTTTCATGTATTTCCCGCTTTGATAAAAATTGTTTTCAAAAATTAATATGAAGATGATAGTGTCCATAACTAACGTTTTCCACAAAGAAAATGACTAAACAACCCTCGTAATTTAAAAAAAAGAAAAGAAAATTATGATCGGTTGAATAAGATTTACACGGTTTGTACAAATGACTTGGTTTGTATTTGATCCCTCTTGAATATTTATGAAAGATGATTAAAGTTCAATAATTATAATCAACAATTTATGTCAGAAAGCAATTAAAAGATTTATAAACCACTTATTCAATAGATCCATATTGTATAAATAGAATAATTTATATAATAAACCATCTATCTCTCTCTCTCTCTCTCTCTCTCTCTCTCTATATATATATATATATATATAAGGGTCCATTCAAGAGAGAATCAAAAATCAATAGATAAATTAGGAAATTTATAATTTTGATAAATTTGAATTAAAATTTTAATGCAAATACATTTTAGGTATTTTCTCTCATATCTTCTCTCTCCGTCCTCCGGTGATACCACTGCGATACCTAAAAATGTTGACTTTGTTAAACAAAAGACACATTGTGATACCCAAACACATATAAGATGCATTATAATACCATTGTGTTAGATCTCCGATCGACAACACAAACGACTTCAATGTGATACCCACACACATATAAGATGCATTGTGATACCACTGTGGTATCACCGGAGGCCGAAGGACGAGGGACGGAGGATGGGGGACAGAGAGAGAAGAGAGGAGAGAGGAATGAGAAGAGTTTTAAAATACCTAAAATGCCCTTGTATTAAAATTTTAATTCAAAATTACCAAAATTATAAATTTCCTAATTTATCTATTGATTTGTGGTTGAGATTGGACCTTACAGTTACCCACAAACTAATTAATTCTCATTTAATTAGGCATATATATATATATATATATATATAGGGGCTGGTTCAAATGTTAACCAAGATTATTGTGTTAACTTTGTTAACCAATCTTGGCCGTTGATTCTTACAATAAATGGTTGTGATTAATCATGATAAAAAATTTAATTTTTTAAATTTACAATTTCAAAAAACATATGTGAACAAAGGAGAAAAGGATATTTAGATAATTTTCTTTTTTATGTAACTCCCATATCATTAATTGGTAGTTACAAAATCAAAAAATCTCATTCTTTTTGTTAATGTAAGAACCATATGAACACACACACACACACACATATATATATATATATATATATATACACACACACACACATATATAAACAACATGTGAATCGTATGAACAACATGTGAACCGTATGAACATCTTCTGTATATTTAGAAGCCAACTCTGTTGTATGTACATGAACACGTATGAACCAAGACATCTAGGGTTGTGTGTTTTCATACGTGCTCACATGTCTTTATTTGTTCTCTCTGTGTGTGTATATGGATTCATATGAACATCTAGTGACTTGAATAGACATGAACACTTATGAATCATGAAATCTAAGGCTGTGTGATTTCTGATGTGTTCATGTGTTTTCATATGTTTGTATGTGTCCCTATGTCTTCATATGAACATCTAATGCACTGTGTGTTAACTTCATATGTCTTCAACTGTAAACTGATTTAATTCTCTCAATAGAGCCAACTCCTGAATATATAGAAGTTGTTCAATAGGTCAGCTACAGTCACTTTTTTTGCAAAATAAGTGAGAATTGTCGATTAAAACGAATGCAATATCATGTTAATCCATTACCAATACAAACAGTTTGATCATTGTCTTCACTTCCGGAACTCGAAGTTCGATTGTTATCGTAAACCATTCTAACCTTATCATTCCCTTTGTTGTCAATTTGTTTTCCAATGAGTTTATCTATATTAGCTTGGACGATATCGAAAATTTTACTATCGGAAATCTTTTAACAATCACAAATTCAATAACATTATAGATAGATAAATCAAATTTCAAAAACAATCACAAATTGAAAAACAAGATCAATATTAAATCATCATCAATTATGAGATTTTTAGATTTTGTAACTACCAATTAATAATATGGGAGTTACACAAAATGATAAAATTACTTAATTACCCTTGTCATTAACATATGAGATGTATGTGAACCTAAATAAAAGATTGATTTTCATTGGTTGAGCTTGGTTAACAAAATTAACACAATAATCTTGGTTAACATTCGAATCAAACGCGTACTTTCTCTCTCTATATATAAAAACGCTCGACAACTATGGTTGTGATATTTAATTTCAATTAAGTGAGCAATTTTATTTACTTTAAATTAGATGAACATTTTTTTTTGATAAATGATGGTCCACTTAATTCAAATAAATCAATTAATTATATTTAATTGTTTTATTCAAACATTTTTACATAATGACTTCAACTTTTAACTAATATCCACAAACAATATTAAAATCTTTATCTTAAATCTCCTAATATTATAATTAGTATTTAGAACTTACCAACTCTCTCATACCATAAAACATATGCCATTAAGATTAAGGTGACCCAAATATATATATATATATATATATATATATATATATATTACTTTTCTCCCTCTTGTCAAATGCCATATTACTTTTTCTTTTAGCTTGTAGCATTATGGTTGAGATATTGTGGATGGGTTGAAATATTCTATCTGTTTAAAGTTTGATGTGATAATCGGATCTTGGTTATCACCCAAGGTAATTAATGTGTGATTATTTGATAAGGATTACGTGGTAGCATGATAAATTTGTTATATTTGATCATGCTAGTGTGTGAAAATTATGTGCATAATGTAGATACATGTATGAGATTATGTGTATATGTAGGAGCATATATATACATGATATATATATATATACACACACACACACACACACATGCATGTTATGAGAATGCATGGGGTGTCTGTGTATGTGTGTGGCCGACTTTCATGTTAAGGAAAGGTATAAAAGGAGGGTTTGACCGCTCATTTCATCTCTTGGCTATTTTCAAAATTTGAACGATTTAAGAGAGAAAAAGTCGTCCGGATTTCTTGTTTTGTTTTGCAAAGAGGCTGATTTCAAAAGGCTTTTCAAGGTGAGTGGTTTAAATTGCTTTTAAACTGTTTATAGTTGTATAATTGATTGTATAGCTTTTTCATCTGATTTAAAAGTTAACCATTGAGGTATTGTCCGGATTAGACTTAAACCGACCAAGAGTCAGGCGGTTTAGTCTTAAATCGGACAAGGGTTGGACGATTTAAGTCCTAAACCGGTTAAGGCTTAAATTTATAAATAATCCGCTTGATGAGTATTGTCTGGATTGGATTTAAACCGGTGAAGGCATAAGCGGTTTAGCCTTAAACTGGTCAAGTGTTAAGCGATTTATAAATATTGAGTTTATGTTTTGAGCGGATAAGTATAAATACGACCATGTGTTGTCCGGACTTGTTATCCGGACAAAAGTGTTGGAATTCTCTTAAGTGTTAAATCGGACAAAGCTTTGAGAGAGCTGTCCGGATTAGTAAATCGGACAAGGGTCTTGTATTGATCGGATTAATAAATCGGTAAAGGCCTGACCGGAGATGAAGTCCGGCCAAGTCTGTGTTGACTGGATTTGTGCTTTGACTTATGTATTATTTATACAATTATCATTTTTAGTATTCTTGTATAAAAATGGGAATTTTGATAAAGAGTGATTTTGAACTAATGATATTCCATTAGAACATTTATGATTGCGGTCTGTTCTAATTGAAATTGTTTTTGTGAAGTATTTTAATGAGGAAATAAGGGTGACATATCAAGGAGAGGTGTACCATGTGATAAGGGTAGCATATCAAGGAGAGGTGTACTATGAGATAAGGGTGACATATCAAGGAGAAGTGTACCTTTGGATATAAGGGTGACATTTGTATGTGTGTTATGTTATATAACTCTTACTATTATATCCTTTAAAATTACCGTGGTCTGTAATCTTTATTTCTTTGTGATTTAAAGGTTTAAGATTGGGGTTTTTATTAGAAATCGTAGTCTGGATGTTATTGAGGAGAAAATAACAGATTTGGCCTGAAACTTTAAATAAACCTTGTTTAATGGAAAAGGTTTAAAAGTGACATTATATGAAATCTGGTTGGTTCAAACCTATAAAGGTTTGAAATATGTTATTTGAATAGCTGAATGCTTGGCTTGAAAAGTGGAAAGATACTGGTATGTTCCTATTTGTTCATATATATTTGTTATATATATGAAAAGGTTATTTTGTACAAAGTTTTGGTGATTTTCACCCTGCAATGACATAAATAGGGTAACTCACTAGACCTTTCGGTCTAACCCTTGTTTTGTGATTTTAAATATGTATTGCAGGAGGTACGGCCGGTAAAGGGAAGGGGAAAATGTGATATTTTTCTATATGCATATCTACATGAAGATTTGTCTATAATGTATAGTTTTGATTGATGAACAATGATTAGTACAAGAAATGTATTTTGAATTTTTGGGATATGTATTCTGTATGGTAAATTCTTGTACTAAGGGACCTGAGTGGTACATAAACATATATTTCTTCGGTATGAAATATGTGTTACATGCAATGTGTGGTATGAGGTGTTATATTTGATTTCAATTGTACATAACAATTTTGACCACTGAGTTTATCATGACTGATTCGTTACAGTCATAATTTGTCGGAATTAATACAGACATCACCCAAGACTCCCTTCCAAAAAAAATGCCATATTTTTTTGTCCTTCTGCAAAAAAACCTACTGAATTATTAGGACCATATACATACTTAATAAACAAGGAAATCCGTAAAATATTAAACTTTTTTTGTAAAGCTTTGTAAGAACTCAAGTAATTGGTGTTATTTTCCTAATTTACTCTAACCAAACATGTAATTAACTTTAACCTTCACCACATGTAATTTATTCTAAACCAAACACGAATTAGGTCGTATATTAAAATCAGATCAAATTATAGTAAGTAGTTTCTTATATGTTTACTTATATCAAAATCAGATCTAATTATAGTAAGTATTGATGTTAATTATATAAGAAGGTAATTAAATAGATAAGTATGTATTTAACAAATAATAAGGCATTGTTTGTTTTTCATAAAAAAAACTCTTATCAGCTCCTTATGTGTGATTCGTTGAGAGGCAAAACCATACAAACTGTTTGTTTTTTTCCAATTTTTTAGAGGCACTTATGTCTTATTTTCCTCTTAACTGATAAAAAGTAAACCAACATCTTATTTGTCTCTTATTGTTCTTTAAATTTTCAACAACGACGTTTTTCAATCGATTAACCTTAATCGATCATTTCTCTCAATCGATCCTTACCAAATCAATCATCATCTCTCTCAATTAATGTATTTTAATAGGATGTAAATGTGTTAAACACCATTATTGACATATTTTCATTTAAATGAATGTTAATTATATAAGTTAGATGTAAATTTCATAATAATAATGAATAAATATGTGAAATTGTATAAACTTATCTATAAATTCAACACTATATTTTAATGGATAAAATAAACAAGTTAAATAAATTCAGACACAAAAACAAACAACCTTATTAATTCAGATTTCAAACTTTAACACCACCCCTTATAAATAATAAGTTAAATAAAATTTCAAATATCAACACTAAAAAAACAAATATGTCGAAAATAACACGTGAAACCCATGAAATAGAGACACATGAGTGACACGTGGAAAAGGATGTCACATAAAGAGGTCCACAATTGATATTTTGGAAACAATAGAAAGCGACAAAAATGAAAGTTAGAAAAAGATGGACTCACTTTACCCGATGTTGATGGCTCATGACTCATCTTCTAGAATCAATTATTCATAATTAATAACAATAAGCTTTTACTTAAATCAAGTGTTTATAATCACAATTATAAGATAGATTTGAAATTTGTTATTAATTTCTAAAATAAACATTTATTTAAAGAAAAAATAAAAACACAAAATACACCGTGGTATTTAATATTCATTAAAAAAGCCAAGTTATAGATTATTATGAAATCAGTGCCGTGTGCAGCGTGAGGCCACCACGTAAGACAATACTTTTGGTCCACTCACCTTTTATGGTGATTGAATATCTTGGGAATTAACGGAAATATCTCATGTTTTCACTTTTCAATGAATTCATTCATCAGAATAGTCAAAATTTATGTATAATCTTGCTTAAAAAATAATAAATAAAAAAAAACTTTTCGGCATAAACCTACCTCAATTTTTTTTATCAACAACAATTTCTATGTCAAGAGGACGTTTCTTACATACCTCAGTTTGTGTTGCAAGAGAAACCTACCTATGGTTATAACAACGACTAGATTCCCAATACCGAAGAAACCAAAGAAGGTGCTGATGTTTTTAAATTGGGTATAATTGAGATCGATGATCCAAATTCAGAAGATGGTCAAGAAGAAGAAGGAGGAGGATGAGGAGAAGAATAATGAGGAGAAAAAGGAGGAAAAAAAATGAAGAAATACGTGATGCTTGTACACCATTTTCGACGATCAATGATTTTTATGGTATGCCTCCTATTCTCCAAACACTAGAACCCATGATCACAGATAACGAACCGCCTAATTATAATCACACTATACACTTCAACCATGGAAAAATATTTATCACCAAAGAAGAAATGATATTAGCCGTGGGTTTGAAATTTATTCAAGAAGGTTTTGAGTTTAAATTCAATAGATCATCAAAGATTAAATACGAGTATAACACTTGTGTTCCGTTAAGTCGTACAAATCGTGTTAAGTGAACTTTAGGTGAAATTGTGCATAAAGTGTTTGTACCCTATGCTTACCTGACTTGTACCTTGGACTAAATTGTGATGTAATACCATACAAGGGGTTACACACGTACAAAATGAAACTAAACTTAACTTAAAATGTTAAGTTCATACCTATTAGGGTATAAAGTTGAGAAACTAGACTTGAGGGGTCAAAATGAAACATTGAAAAATATAAATATTCCCAAATTTCATGAAAATCATTTTAACCTAACATTTCATTCTTCTTCATGTACGGTTGCTCAAGAGCTCCTATCATCAAAGCTGGAATCAAGCAAGATGTCATCAAATTAGGTGAAGTTTTGAAGATTAAAGGTTAAAAACTCAAAGATATGTGAATGATTTTTACTCCTTCCAAGTTCAAATTCTTATTTACGTCAATGATCGATCCTTGGGTTTGATTTTCTGTTTTAAGATTGAATTGGGATAAGGTTGAAGATAAAGATTCTTGTTTGAGGATTGGAAACACCATTGAATCAAGGTATGTTAAGCTTTGGTATGAGCTATGAGGTAATAGCAAATCTTAGGACTCACATGGTGAATTGTAGAAATGAGGTTAAAATATCTTGATTTTATGCTTAGAAGGTCAATTAGGATGAACATAAAAATTGATGTTATTTGCTAATCGATTGGAATTGAATTCTATGGGGTTGTTTGTAAAATTGGGAACTGTGTGCAGGGGATGATCACTGATTACAGCTGGTTTGCAAAATTTGTATAAAATCATTAGTTGGTCCAAATTTGATGTGTAATATACCGATGGAAAGCTTGAAGTGTCTAATACATCTTTGTAGTTTGCACCAAGAGCTAATTCTGACTCTAAATAGCTCAAAACCTCGCGTTTCCAGAACTGGTAATATAGAACTCGGGAACTGTATTCTGTTTTTGTACAATTCATAGTAGATTGGTCTATGATCCAAATAAGGTGAATCTTGTGCGATTTTACTCCTAAGAGATGGTTCTACAACTTTCATTTAGAAGTTAAATCCTAATTATGCATCTAAGTATGTGTAAAACATCAAAAGTGTAGAGGGACAGAAACAGATTTGTGCAGTTAGTTGATGTGCAGTTGTTGTTGTACCTTGTGCATATCCAGCTTGTACCATATGAGGAACTTATTCCAATCAAACATAAATCTATGTAGGACTACTCTAGATATAATAAAGAGTAGAAACAATGATCTAAGTCTTATTTTATCAAGTATATATGTTAATTATATATATATATATATTGGTTATGATACAAGTAGTAATGAGGTGTTGTTTTGCATAAGGTGAATTTGGGAGATTGAAACCATAACTAAGGGTAGGGGTGCTCACGGCCCGGGTTGATCGGTTTGGAGCCGTTTTAGTAACCCAACCCAATGTTGGCGGTTTGAAAATTTTCAACCCAACCCAACCCAAACAAAAGTTCAACCCAACCCAACCCAACCCGTTCGGGTTGATCGGGTTGGTCGGGTTGATCGGGTTGTGTTTAAACAATGTAAAATCACATAAAAATAAAGGAAACTTTCCTTTGAAATACGACCGACTATTCAAGATAATATGCAAGTTCATCAAATATTTAGATATTACAATAAAAATATTCAAACCAAATGATAATACATCAATCAACAACAATAGTTTTAGACGTTTCCAACCCCGATGCTTTCGCTTTCTTGACGTTGAGGTTGGTCATGTCATGATTGTCATCTATAATTCAAAGCTAAAGTTAAGGTCGGGTTCATMGGGTTGGTCGGGTTTTTTTGGGCCTGACCCGATGTCAACCCAATAAGGTCGGGTTGGCTAATTTTTTTATCGATCATGCATCGGGTTACCTCGGGTTGGGTGTTTTTTTAAAAATTCGGGTTGGGTTGGTCGGGTTCATCGGGTTCATCGGGTTTTTGAGCACCCCTAACTAAGGGCGTCCTAAACTCGTGGTATTTCATCGTTTTATATTCAAGTATGGATATCCTATCTCACTTGACACGGAGATAGCCATTTGCATAAGGCTTTCTAATCCAAATAACTTATGATAAATTCCAGATATATTGGTCCCAACTTATCATTATGCTTGTCAAATGCTATTGAACTATTGTTTTATTTCAAAATATGATGTACATTTTTATTTGGAATATGTATCACTTTGACCATTGACTTGTTAGATCACATCTATTGTGAATCATTTACTATAGACTCAATATTGGGAGGACCCATATTGAGATGTTTCCATGGTGACTAAAACTATCATGGCGTCCTCAATTATATATAGTCCTTAAAAGCGGACTTGAATAGATACTGGTCAAATAGAGGGCGTATAGATCGATCCTAGGAACCGTTATCGGATAATAACTTGCGGCCGTGGTTAAATCCACAGAGATGATTGTTGTGTTGTGCTCGCACCCCTTTCCTCAATCATGCCCGAACGGACTGATCATCCTTTGGGAACAACGTGTCCTCGTGATATTGTTTGGTCTTTGGACCCTTGACATTCCTTTGGGGCATTTTGAGTTTATTTTGGATTATCTTAACGTTATAAAATTGCTTTTGAACTTGTTATCTCATATTCATTATTTAGTTATTATTATCCGTTCACTGAGCATTAAGCTCCACCAAGATTTTCTTGTCCTCGGCAAGTACATAACTTAGCAGTGATTTTGGGATGAGAGCTACGGAGATGACCATGCTGAAGATAACCCACTATGACCTACTTTTGTTAAGCTTTTGATAACTAATATAGATATACTTGTATCTTGGGATTAATTTTGTACACGTCGTTATCTCCGTTTGTGGTTATGTAATTATGTATGGTAAAATATATTAGACGCTCTGTTTTTATAATTCTTGTATTGTAATTCTTTTTTAACAAAATCTATTGTGGCAACTTCCGTCCTTAGCCACGTGGGACGGGGGTGTTACAAGTTGTGGCATCATAGCCATAGGTTATGATCTTGTAGTACAATTTAGGTTTGATCTTTGAGGAATGAGTAGAATTAAGATAGGATTCTCCTAGGCTCTGTACATGTTAATTCTTTGAAATCTCGTATGTTTCGTTTGTTTTTGAATCTAATCGAGCATATGGTTTCCCTGTTATTTGTGGTAATTCCAAATGCCGCCAAGAATTGTACCGACAATAACACGTAGACCCAGGAGAAGTCTTGGGTTTGAAAATGAAACAAATCCTCCGACAATAACTTAACTTGATCCTAATGTGATGACAACTGTCCACCAAACAGTTAGCGATATGCTTCGGGGTATTATAGCACAGACGATGGAAGCATTACGTCAGACTGGCGAAAACCCGAATCCAAATACTGGAAACTATGGACCAGAAATCAGGGATCAGGGAACTGGCACTGGTAGTGAACTTGCTGATATCCATCAATGATTGGAGAGGTTTCACAAACAAAAGCCTCGTACTTTTATTTCAGCGGCTACTCCCGTTAAAGTCGAAGATTGGATGTCACATCTCGAAAAGATATTCCGAGTCTTGGGTTGTTCTGATAGAATTCGAGTGGAATTGGATACTTATAAACTTGAAGGTGATGCTACTTGTTGGTGGAAAGCTTGGAAACAATCTTACGGAAGGGATATATCTGTTGAAAATTTAACCTGGCCGGGATTCAAAGAGGTTTTCTATCAGCAATACTTTACTGCAACCGACAAAGAGGCATATGTTCAAGAGTATGCTACACTCTAACAGAAAGAAGATGGATCCATATCCGAATATGTATCCAGATTTCTAAGATTGGCTAGTTTTGCGGGCATTATGGCGGGTACGGTGGAAAATCAAGTTAATAAGTTCAAGTTGACCCTCAATAGCAAATTCAGATCCAAGCTCATCAATCAACACTTTATGAGTGTTGCCCAAGTTGCTGATTAAGCGAGGAACACTGAGAGGGAACGACTTGACTCTATACTTTCCTGAGGTGATAGTGGTACRAAACGAAACATAGATGTGTTTCAAGGAACCAATCGGACAGGTCAGTGGAAACAACCAAATTACAGATCTCCAATTTCATCCCAAGGAACTTCTAGTAAATGTTTTTCGAATACAACTTCTCTGTTACGGTGCAAAGATTGTGGTTTTAAACATCGTCTTGGCCCATGTCTTCAAATAACCGATGCCTGTTATAACTGCGGTTAACGGGTTCATCTAACCTGTGATTGTAAACAAGGGCCGAAAGATAACTCCCAAGATAAAGAGAAGCAATCTACTGCTGGCGGTCGAGTGTTTAGCCTATCTGCTGAAAAATCTACTGCGGGTATGGTTTCTGTACCCTTTCTATTGACGGTAGAGATGTATATGTTTTATTTGATACATGTGCTACACACTCGATTATTTCTGAAAACTTTAAACAAAATCTTAAACCGTATGAACAATCTACTGAGTTCCGGTTACATACTCATATGGGTAGTTCAATATGTAAACGTGGTCAATTCCCAAATTGTCCGTTATTCATTGGCGATCGAATTCGGGATGTTACTTTACTTCCGATGAAAATGGATCACTTTGATATCATCCTTGGCATGGATGGGTTGTCTAAACATCGGATGACCATCGACTGCAAATCCAGACAAATCATCTTCGGTGATGTCAATGAACCTAATTATGTGTTCCAGGGTGTTTCACCTGAGAAGGGACCCGTGTTGTCTTAGAAATAAATGTTAAGGCAATGATATGGCAAGGACGTGAAGAGTTTCTAGCTTTAGTACAAGACCCTAAAGAGATATGCCTTAAACTTGAAGATATTCCTATTATTAATCAATTTCAAGATGTCTTTTCAAATGAACTTCCAGGAGTTCCTCCGGAAAGGGAAGTTGAATTTACAATTAATCTTGTTCCGAGAGCCTCCCTTATTTCAAAGGCTCTGTATCGTATGGCTCCAACCGAGATGAAAGAACTTAAGTATCAACTTGAAGATCTTTCTAATCGGGGTTTTATTTAACCCAATATATCTCCATGGGATGCACCGGTCTTATTCATTAAAAATAAAGATGGATCAGTGCGATTGTGTATTGACTATCGTAAGCTAAACCGGGTCACGGTATGTAATAAATACCCTTTACACCGTATTGACGATCTCTTCGATCAACTCCAAGTATCAAAGTATTTTTCTAAAATCGACTTAAGATTTGGGTATCATCAACTCCGGCTCAGAGATCAAGATAATCCTAAGACTGCTTTCCGTACTCGATATGCTCATTACGAATTTATTGTTATGTCATTCGGGTTAACTAATGCTCCTGCAGTCTTTATGGATCTTATGAACCGGGCTTTCAAAGATTATTTAGATGACTTCATCATCATTTTTATTGATGATATTCTTATATATTCGAAGTCGGAAAAAAGATCACAAAACTCGCTTGCGTATTGCTTTAGAAACTTTTCAAAGTAAGAAGTTGTACGCAAAGTTTTCTAAATGTGAGTTCTGGTTAGAGCAGGTGGCATTTTTGGGCCACATTATCTACAGGGAAGGCATTAAAGTTGATCTTGCAAAGGTTGAGGCCATCACTAACTCGCCAAAGCCTACAAATGTTTCTAAAGTCCGAAGTTTCTTAGGTCTGACAGGTTACTATCGACGGTTTGTTGAATACTTTTCTCAGATCGCCCTTCCTATGACTAAATTTCTTCGAAAATGAGTTAAGTTTGTTTGGGGTGAAGAAGAGAAAAAGAGTTTTGAAGAACTGCGAAAGAGATTGATTACAATTCTTGTTCTTGCATTGCCATCTGGGTCAGGAGGTTTCCAGGTTTATAGTGATGCTTCTAAAAGTGGTATTGACTGTGTTATAATGCAACACGATAAAGTGATTGCGTACGCCTCTCGCCAGCTCAAACCTTATGAAGTAAACTACCCTACTCATGATTTTGAGTTGGCAGGAGTCATTTTTGCACTCAAAATATGGCGTCCCTATCTATATGAAGAGACTTGTGACATCTTTACCAATCACAAAAGCTTAAAGTACATCTTTACGCATAAAGAGTTGAATATGCGACAAAGATGGTGGCTCGAACTTCTTAAGGATTATGATGTCTGAAATCAATATCATCCAGTCAAAGCAAATGTATTCGTCGATGCACTTATCCATAAAAGCATTGGTAACATATTGTCTTTAACCGTTCAACCCCATATTGCTTCAGATCTGGAACATATGGGTATCTCTTTGTGTTATTGTGGTGGAGATGAAGTTTTGGCTAGTCTCACGGTTGAACCAACTCTTGTATCCCGAATCAAAGATGTTCAACAAGAGAATGGAGGACTTTGGGCTATCTTACAAAAGGCTGAAGATGATTTGCAGTCAGATTTTCAAGTTGACGATAAAGGTACTATCTGGTTCTGTATTGTGTACCTGACAATTTTGAACTCAAAGAAGCAGTTTTGAGTGAAGCCCATAATTCACCGTTCTCGATTCATCCTGGATCCACTAAAATGTATTGAGATCTAAAACAATACATTTGGTGGAACGGTATGAAACGAGATATCGTCGAGTATGTGGCAAAGTGTCTTACTTGGTAGAAAGTGAAGATTGAACATCATCGGGCTAGCGGTTTGTTACAACCATTAGAGATTCTATTTGGGAAATGGGAGCATATCTCTATGGAATTTTTCACAAGACTGCCAAAAACTCAAAGACGACACAATGCTATGTGGGTAGCAGTTGACCATTTGACAAAGTCGGCTCATTTCGTACCTATACATGATACGTACCCTGTTAGTAAACTGTCCGATCTTTTCCAGAGAGAAATCATAACATTGCATGGCATGTTAGTTTCTATCATATTGGACCGAGATTCGCAATTCACTTCTCGATTCTGGAAAAATCTTCAACAAGCCTGGATATTGACTATGAGTTCAACTTTTCATCCACAAACATATGGTCAGACTGAACAAACTATTCAAATCCTAGAAGATATGTTGCAGGATTGTGCTCTTGAATAGTCCAGTGGTTGGGATGAGTCTTTATATCTTGTAGAATTCACATATAATAATAGTTGGCAAGCTAGTATCAACATGGTTCCATACGAAGCCTTATACGATCGCAAATGTAAAACACCGATATGTTGGAATGAAGTTGGGGAACGAGCTATTGAAGGACCAGAACTTGTCTTAATTACTACTGAACAAGTCAAGATCGCAAAACAGAAAAATAAGAGGCTCAATCTTGACACAAAAGTTACATGGACAAGCATCGAAAACATTTCGAATTCCAAACGGGTGATCACGTCTTCCTAGAAGTTTCACCGTTATAAGGTATCAGTAGATTTGGAATTCAAGGTAAGCTTAGTCCGAGATATATTGGAACCTTTGAAATACTTGAACGAGTTGGAGAGGTGGCGTATCGCCTAGACTTACCTCCTCAACTATCACACATCCACAACATTTTCCATCTATCTTCGCTCCGCGGATATCACTATCACCCACTCCACGTGATTGATTATCCGTTAGACAAAGTTGAAAGAGATCTCCCTTATATTAAAGAACCGGAGGCGATAATTAATCGAGAAGAGAGACAAATGTGATGAAGGACAATACCCATTCATGAAAGTCTTGAGGAGAAATCATTCCGAGTGGGAAGCCACATGGGAAACGGAGGAATCTATGTGAAAAGAGTACCCCCATCTTTTCGATTCATGTAAATCCTCCAACCTAATCTCATTTTTGAGGACGGAATTTTCTTTTTAAAGGGGAGGATTATAACACTCGTGTTTTGTTAAGTCGTACAAGGTGTGTTAAGTGAACTTTGGGTGAAATTGTGCATAATGTGTTTGTACCCTATGCTTACCTGACTTGTACCTTGGACTAAATTGAGATGTAATACCATACAAGGGGTTACACACGTACAAAATGAAACAAAATTTAACTTAAAATGTTAAGTTTATACCTATTAGGGCATAGAGTTGAGAAACTAGACTTGAGGGTCAAAATGAAAATTGAAAAATATAAATACTCCCAAATTTCGTGAAAATCATTTTGACCTAACATCTCATTCTTCTTCATGTACGGTTTCTCAAGAGCTCCTATCATCAAAGCTAGAATCAAGCAAGATATCATCAACTTAGATGAAGTTTTGAAGATTAAAGGTTAAAAACTCAAAGGTATGTGAACAATTTTTACTCCTTCCAAGTTCAAATTCTTATTTAGGTCAATAATCAATCCTTGGATTTGATTTTCTGTTTTAGGATTGAATTGGGAGAAGTTTGAAGATAAAGATTCTTGTTTGAAGGTTGAAAACACCATTGAATCTAGGTATGATAAGCTTTGGTATGAACTGTGAGGTTTTGGAATAAGGATCACTTTGATCATTGACTTGTTAATCACATATATGGTGAATCATTTAATATAGACTTAATATTGGGAGCACCGGTATTGAGATGTTTTCATGGTGACTAAAAATATCACAACGTCCTCAATTATATATAGTTCTTAAAAGCGGACTTGAATAGATATCTGTCAAATAAAGGGTGTATGGATCGATCCTAGGAACCGTTCTCGAATTATAACTTGCGGCCGTGGTTAAATCCACATAGAAGATTGTTGTGTTGTGCTCGCATCCCTTTCCTCAATCATACCCGAACGGACTGATCATCCTTTGGGAACAACGTGTCCTCGTGATACGATTTCGTCTTCGGACCCTTGACATGCCTTTGGTGAATTTTGACTTTTTTTCGGATTATCTTTACATCATAAAATTGCTTTTGAACGTGTTATCTCATATTCATTGTTTAGTTATTATTATCCGTTCACTGAGCATTAAGCTCAACCGAGATTTTCTTGTCCTCAGCAAGTACATAACTTAGTAAGGATTTTGGGATAAGAGCTACGCAGATGACCATGCTGAAGATAACCCATTATGACCTACTTTTGTTAAGTTTTGATAACTAATGTAGATATACTTGTATCTTGGGATTAATTTTGTACGCGTCATAATCTCCGTTTGTGGTTAGTAATTATGTTCGGTAAAATATATTAGACGCTCTGTTTTTATAATGTTTTGTATTGTGATTTAAAAAAAAAAAAATCTATTGTGGCATCTTCCGTTTTTAGCCACGCGGGACGGGGGTGTTACAACGAGGTAATTTGTGTCCATGCAAATTGTAGTTGGATGATCGAGGAAAACTTAGTTCAAGAAAGTAAAATGTTTGAAGTTAGAAAACTGGAAGATAGACACATTTGTTTAAATGCCCATCTGCATCCGAATTATTGGCATCAATATAAAAGCTTGAGGTCAAATAGTAAAAAAGTCCGTTGCGGATGAGAGTAGAAATTAGCTGTCAAATGACATAAGAAATGATATGTGCGAAATGGTATGAGCGAACTACATAATATTTCTGTTTGCTACAGGTAAGTTTGAAGTGCGAGATGTCATGTAGTGGATTTGCTTAGGGGTACCTTAGAGTATTCCTTTACTAGACTCCTTGTGTATTTTTACAATTTGGAGCGTCTGAATCCGGGTAGCGTGACGAAGATAAAGACGGATGAGATGTAAAGCTTTCAATGTTGTTTCCTTGCACATGGATGTGCGGTATGGATAATTTTTAGACTTTTACTTTACAATCATATATCTATTGATTTTGATGTAAATCATGATTTTTGTGTGTGTGCAGATTTGGATGTTTTTGAATAATTTTTGGTTGTTGATCGTGATAGATGGTGCTCATTTGAAGGGGCAGTATTTACGCGCCATGTTCTTGGCTATTGGCATGGATTTAAATAACCATCTTGTTCTGAATGATAAGAAGTTGGTAGATTTGAGAGTGGGGAGTCATGGACTTGGTTCTTGACGATGTTGAAGCAATACATTGGAGAAGTGGAAAGGTTGGTATTCGTCTCTGTTAGAGCTGCTTCCATTAACTAAACAAGTACGAGTATCTATCCAAATGCCCATTATGGTGTTCGTTGTCGACATTTAGAGATGAATTTTTACACAAGAGATAAACGTGTTAAGCTGAAGAAAAATTATTTTGGAAGACAGTCAAAGCCTACATGGTTGAGGAGTTCGAGGCATTTATGTACCAACTATGAGCTTGTGTACTTGATGGTACTGCAATTATGGACGCACTTGGCCTAGAGAGATGGTTGAGACTTTACTTCACTGGGATGCAATACAATGTGATGAAATTGAACAACGCTGAGTCAGTGAATGCGTTGTCCTGGTTTGCTCACGAACTACAAATCATCTTACTTTTTGAGTACATCATGGGATTATAACAACAGTGGTATTCTGAATGTCAAGCAAAATGAGGTATTTTTATTAATTAATTTTAAATTTGCAAGTGTATCTCAAAAGTGTCACGGTATTAATATTAGAAATATTTATTTGCAGTGCACCTTCAACATGACCTGACACCATGGACGCAAAGAAAAATAAAGAAATAGATTTGTTGGTCCAAAATTTTTCAATTTTTGGATCTAAATCAATAGAATATAAGAGAAGAAATTAGATCTAATTTAGGCAAGAACAACGAACGATAAACATAGAAAATATAACCAGGAGAATTAGCCATCCTCATCATGTTGTACTGATTGAAGATTGAGATACACTTGGATTGATTTTCACGGTGCTCCTAGTAATGTGTGTAAAGTGTATTTAAAAGCTTACAAATGTAAAATACATGAACTGCTATTTATAGGCCTATAAGAGCTAAGTCAAAGCATTGTCCAATGAAGAGAATTAATGTGTAAAGTGATCCAACAAACTTTAGGTGGGAACGAATGAGCATTAACAGATTCACACTTGAACATTGTAGATGATGTTGAGTCCAGAGGAAGGATCCAAAGATAGGACGAGGGCTCTACTTTGCCAAGTGATCATCATGTTAAGGGCTTCTGATGAAGTTCAAAGAATGGTTCTAGACTTCTGGTAGGTTATTTTTCACACCCTTAGACTTATAAAATGAATCACAAAGCAAGTATACGATATGGTCCAATGTCATCTTTTTCAAGTAATAAAGTGGTAAAAACCGAATATCGTCCAAGTAGATTGTAGCAAAGAGTTAATAAGAGTCCAATGAAAGAGATGATTTCACATGATGAAATTGAAGACTTCAATTTGATTCTTAGGTAACAGTGATAAAATAACAGAATATAAAGGGGTAGCATGGGTATAAGACTTATGGTGAAATGTAAACACAAATTCCAGCAAACAATGTTGTAGGAATGCTATAACATGCAGTAAGCCAAAACTAGTTCCACCATCTATTTTGAAGGTATTCCTCTCGGATTTCACCATTGCACTATATTATAGATTTCAACCCATATCTTCCATATCTTCATGTGGAATCTGGACCAGGGATAGTGACAAAATGATGTCTTCAAAATATATGGATAAACAAATTTCTTTGTTAAAAATCACTCTTTCGAGCAATTCACATATCATTCAAGTTGGCATGTGTTCTAGATAGTTCATCTCTGAATCTACCGCACTTTAACACTTTTAACAAGCGACCAACCTGTCGAGAATTAATTTGTTTAAAAGATATAAATGACAAGTCTTCTTGTCGGCAACTTTCTCAAGTCTATCTCTCATATCATTCAAGTTGACGTGCATTCAATGGCTTATCTCTAAGACCATGACACTTTAACACTTTCAAAGTGATCAACTCGTCATTTATATTTATGTCTTTACTTTTGGTTCTTTATATTTCTTGACATTTAATTTCTGTAATGAGTAGCTATTTCAGTTAGCTTGGGTGCAATACAAAGGGTGAAATGTTAAACCGAAGGATAGTAGACATTGTTTCGCAATAACAATGTTCCACTATTTCATTCAAGTTTTTATAAAAATCAATGACACTTTAACACTTATTATCCCTGGACCCCGCCATTCTTGCATTGCATAATTTTAAAACAGAAAATGAGGGTTAGACCAAAAGGGTCTAGTGAGTAAATCCCTTCTTTGCAAACGCAGGGTGATGAACACCAAAATATAATAAAGTATCTTTGCTCAGAAATATTTGCAATACAATTAAATAGTGCAGTTCTCAATGATATATATAAAGGATAAACTCAAGAATCTCAGTTCTATTAAATAAATACATCTGCTTAAAGATCCAACATTCTCAATATGAAACTAATATTGTGACCAAGGCTTCTTTAATCACCAAACCATTCCTTTGTAAATTTTAAAGGAAAGTTTTAAGTCAATACTTGCCCTTTATGACAAACCATTTTCCCCTTCTCAATAACATCTAAATTATTGTTTCTAATAGGAATAATATCTCTAATTCATCAGGTCACAAAGAAATGATGACTTAAAGTTATTAAATCCGATTAGTAACAATAATAAGAGTTATATTATTAATCACATATGACAATGCCTCCCTTATTCCAAGTACACTCTCCTTGATATGCCACCCTTATTCCTCTATCAAAACAGGGCTACTTATCAGAACAGACAAAAGTCACCACGTCTGAAAGTMCCCATTCCCAGTTCCAAGCCAGAACAGACAAAAGTCACCACGTCTGGGGGAACTACCACTTAAAACAAGTTTCGTACCAAAACAGACTTACGTCACCACGCTTGCTAGAACAGTATACAAAAATCCAATTCCATACCAAAACAGACTTACGTCACCACGCTTGGTAGGAAGGTTTCCCAAAATATAGTTTCATACCAAAACAGACTTACGTCACCACGCTTGGTAGAAACATTTTCCCAAATCCAGTTCCATACCAAAACAGACTTACGTCACCACGCTTGGTAGGAACATATCTTTTAATTTAAAAAGATATAAAATACCCCTTTTATAAATCCATAATTAAACGCAATAATAGACATTTTTAAATTATATAAATGTATAAAATATTCAATATTGAAAATTATCAAATATAGGTCACCCGGATAAGTTATCCGGATATACAATCCGGACAACATTGTACCTTCTGTCCGATATACTAATCCGAACAACACTTAGTCGATTTAAGACTAAATCGCATGACTCATGTCCGGTTTAAGGTAACCCAGGCAACACATGATCGATTTAAAACTAAACCGCTCAATACGTGATCGATTTATGACTAATCCGCACGACCTTTAAGCGATTTAAGTCTAAACCGCACAATGCTTGGTCGTATTCCTACTTCTTCGTTCAAAACCTGTGTCCGGTTTACATAGTTCCAAATTTCTCACTAACACCCTAAATCGCACAATACTTAAGCGATTTATGAATACATCAGGCACCTCCTATCCGGTTTAAGAGTAATTCGGACAGGCTTTATCCGGTTTAGACTTAATCCGGTCACCCCTTGTCCGAATAAAACCCTTAATTGAATAACTGATTTCTTTGCAATAATAAGCAACATTCAAATAAAACCAGCAACAATTTTATGCAAAAGGATTTAGAAATCACTCACCTTTATGCAAAAACTCTGTTTTGAAGAAGATGAAAGGTAATTTGAATCCAATTCTTGATTATCCGGACAACTCTTCCCAAAAGCTCTCAACTTCCCAAAATAATGCAAGAAGCTTGACTGAAAACTTAGCCTTCTATTTATACTTTCTAATAATAGAAAGTCGGCTACTACTCCCATATGCATGCATACATAAATCACTGCCCAAATATGCATATCATTCCATACATACATACACTTCACATGCATATTTATATTATGCACACACACACACATATATATATATATATACATATATAACATATATATTCATATATGTGTATATATCCCTTATGTATAAAAATATACATACTCACGTATTTAACTCATGTAAGCATGTATCCATATAAACAACTAATTCACGTAATAAATACCTCGAGCAATAACCTGGACCTGGTTATCACAATATATGTATATAAAGAAAGAAAAAGACAAGACTAGATTATCACTTTATCTTTTGGAAAAGAAACTTGTTGAGAAAGAGAAAAGTTTTAAGGCGGTGAAGGTGTTCTTGGAAAGTATTCTTGAAGAATATTGCTGTTTAAAGATTCTGATTATTTGTTGTGTATTATTATCTGCATAATCTGTGATTTTAAGGTGAGTTTTGAATTATTATCTATTTATAAATCGTGAAGCTTAAATCTACTGTTTGATCTTGAAAATTTGAGTATTGACGGTTGAAATTTAAGAAGAATTTGGTAAAACTGTTCTAAACAGTTTTAAAGGAAATATTTTGAAATCTTGAAGTTGAATCTGTTTTGAAAAGATTAAGCAGAAAATGCGTTTTAAGAAACAGTTTTGGATTTGATACCCTGTTTTGAGGATTTAAGCAAAAACAGATGATTCGAGAAATCATATGTAGAACAGATTGTTCTTATGGCTTGAAAGGTTTGAATATAAACCTGTTTTGAGATTATGATTTGGTTAAAAATTATGAATGAGGTTCACTCTGACAGAAAAGTCTGCAGCTTGTCATTGGATGAAATAGTTCATATGAATTTAAGGGGAAACAAGGATGGTCGTTGTGTGTGATGGATAGCTATTGCTATAAACAGGGGATTTATGGATGTAATAAGGATGGTCGTTGTGTGTGTGTGCATGGTATAACTCTTGCTATTATATCTATTAAGATTACAACATATTACAGTTCTCTCGTCTTGGTGATTTGAGGATTCAGAGATGTTGTTCTTATTAGAAATAATAGTATTGATGTTATGGTTACGGGAATATATGGCCTATGGTCATTGATTTTGGTTAAGAAGTGTTTTGGAACAGAATGTACATTTTATGTGGAACCAGAGGAGCTTTGGTTGGTCCTCACCATCAGACCAAAGGGTTCTTATTATTGATTTAAGAAATATGCAAGCTTTTACTAAGGGTACTAGTTGGACCAAGGCTCTGTATCTATTGATAAGAGTTTATGTGTCAAAATCATATTCTAAGAAATTTCAAAGAAAAAGGATTTATACGTAGCGTTTTCTACCAAAGACATACCAGAGGGGCTCTGGTCGACTCACACGTTGAACCAGAGGCTCGGGTTGGTCATGTCTGTTGAACCAGAAGCTCTGGTTAGTACAACCAGAGGCTCTGGTCGAGCATAAACCCTTTCTAAGCTATTCTTATACGGAAAATGTTATCTTATTTATTGGAAGCTTAAATAAAAGAAATAACATGAACTAGAAGCTCTGGTTAGTACAACCAGAGGCTCTGGTCGAAGAACCAGAAACTTCGGTAGAGGAACCAGAGGGGCTCTGGTCCTGTTTCTTGAAATATATTCCAGGTTTGGTTCTGGAACCCGAGGCCCGATGGAATTAAACAAAATGTAATTCTATCATTTGATTGTAAATGGTATATTTCAAATAAATATTTTGGTGATTTACACCCTGCATTACATAAAAAGGGAACCTCACTAGACACTCATGTCTAACCCTCATTTTGTGTTTTCAAAAATATGTGTGCAGGTAATGATAATAAGGAAAAGAGAATTATGTGAATTACTTCCCTATGTGCTTAAGCAATATTAAGATCTTGATTAGTCATGCTTTGAAGCATAGATGCTAGAATACAAGAGCATGTACTTTTGGAAATTTTGAGTTGTACATTCTAGTCTTTTGTGTTATGGACCTTTGTGGAAAAACATGTATTCCATGTATGAAATATGTGTATATGCAATATATGGAATTGGGGGTGTTACAATTCCAGTGAAAATGAAATCTATTTACATTTCAGCATCTAGGGCATTCGTATAGATTTTCCAAAACCTGATCATTAGCTCTTTATACTTAAGCACGTAAGATATAAGTTTGATCAGTTCTTGTCGCGGTTCCGCTGTAACCTTTGGAGCTCCAAGTCCCTTGATAACTTTATCCCTTGGCCACCTGATGGTTATGTTAGAGTATCTAGAGGATTCAGAGACTTTAAATAACTTTTTCTACTTGTGCTTCCTGTAGATCAGTCCGAGCTCTAGTATGTACTGAGGCTAAGCTATAGCTTTCACTATTTTCTAAGTCTTCAATTGGAGATGATACATAAAGCCTTTCGATCCCTAGCTATAGAGCTATCTGAGCATCTGTCTTGGCCTTAAACATTACCAGTTCTCCCATTGTTTCTTTTATCTACGAGTGCCATGTTGAACTTATTTCCCTTGTCAAAACGAGTACTGGCATAGGCACACAGATCAATCAAATCTCATGGGTTCAGACTGATGAGAACATTGTGTTGAAGGTATTGAATTTGTTATGAGTACTTTCCATAGTATATTCCAGGTACGTAATAGCTCTATGTGAAAAGGTTCTAATCTTGATGTCATGCACCCTTATAACTCCTTTGCTGGACCATATTTAAGCTCTTGGTTGTACCAAGCGAGCAAAACTTTGATAGATAACTTCCATTACCTCTAGATTAAGGTTAAGAGATACAAACTATATCTCTTCATCTTCTTTAGAATACAAGTACATATGGATGTCTTCCATAAGCAGTGGTTCTTGAGTTGGATTGGAGGCAGAGTCTATGGAAGAACCAATCACTGGATTTCTCAGTGTTTCAAGTTGAATTACAACTTCTTTCAATCTGTTGTTAGATGGGTGACAAGTTTGTTGCGAAAAATAGATGAAGGTATTGGTTCAGAAGATGAATAAGGTGATTTGGAAGATCTTTGGAAGTAGTAGATTCTAAACTTATTGGAATTATTTGTAGAGTAATAGGTGCCTCTATGAATGGTGCAAGAAGAACTGTAAGAGATGTAGCGTAGATACATCAATTATTTTCTTTTCAGAGACAACTTACTTGCTACTCTCTGGTTCTCTCCTTGGCTCTAGATGTCTCGGCTAACTTGGCTCTGATGAAGGTGTTTCAATTCTGGTTTATTTGGTAGGTCGGCCTCTTTCTCACCCTTTTTGATGTTCTTGTACCTTATCACATTGGGAGTCTTGATCATCAAACTCTTTCTTCTTAAGAGAGGCCTTAGTAGCACAAGTGGCAGCGAAATCAACAACCTTGTTTTTCTTTTGGAGTTTGGCTATCTTGTGAACAACCTTGAAGGTGTCATCCACAAAAGCCTTAATGTCATTCAACTTTTGGGTGAAGGGTTTTTCATTAATTTTCATTTGCAAAGGTATTGGAGTTTCAAGTCTCCTCATTATGCTATGGAATAGGGTCTTTGATGCTTATGTGATATTTCTCACATGAGCATATGTGACAAATGTGTGCTTGAGAAATTACCTCTTGACTTCATAAACAAGTTCTTTGGACTTAGAGACAAATTTGATGCTGATTTCAGTGAACTTCTAGAGTATGGCAACTTTGAATTCTTGAAGATCTGCTTTAGATATGTGGTTAGAAGAAGAAATTGGAGCTCTGGACTCTGTTAACAAAGACTTTATTTTTCCAGATAAGGCATTGAACTCTGTAGCAAAAATGGATGGTATAGACGTGAATGGTCCCGAAGATCTTTTCTGGATAGTCTCAGACAATTGACGGATCGAGGAATTTGTAGAAGAAATATTTGTAGAAAGACTTTCAGACTTGGTTTCCATAGCTTAGATGGAGGTCGTGGTGGCAGTCTCTAAGGATGAAAGTCTCTGGTTGATCATGCTGTGAAGCTCTTTAAGTGTTTTTGAATGAGTTTCTAAGGCAACTTGGAGATTGGAGAACGAGGCTCTGAGAGATACTTGTTCAGATGCCTTGGTCTTGAAAAATGTGAGTCTTAGTTCATCTAGGAACTCTTCATTGAGTCAAAAAAGGTCATGAAGTCTGACCTAATGACCAATTCAAAAATGGAGGTGATATTGGTAGCAACACATGCATCCAATTTAGCCTTCAGTTTATGAGGCGATGGAACACTTATTTCTAATGAAACATCCTTTTGAAAGGATGAGGCCTGAATATGGGTTTTCTTAGTTAAGTGCTGTTAAGAGATCTCATAAATGGTTTTTTGATGGCTAGCTTATGAGATATGACTGAGTGAAGGTCCTGTTTTAATATCCCTAAATGATTTCTCACGAGGGATAATAGATGTGGTTTCTCGGGGTGAACTCAGATGTGATCGCTCATTTGTACGTTAATGGGCATCTATACTCATGCTCTCAAAATTCTCCCTCTTGGTTTCGCAGCACTCTCTTGATCACTCTATTATTCTTTTTCTCTCTTTGATTCACTAGAAATTCTAGGCTCTACGTATTCTGGGGGTACCAGTCCTTGGTTCTAAGGACTGGATAACACTCTATAAATCGGTAAGAGGGTAGAATCTTCTGTAATGTACCTTATCATGGATGTAGACATTGGTATAGCAGTTGGGTAAACCTCTTGAATCTCTCTCAGCTTATGGTATAATGAAGTAAGGTATCTTCACAACATCTACAGGCAGTGAATGTTTTGTAATGTCACCCTTTATGAAGAGTGACCAAAACCTAGGGAACTATACATGAGTAATAAGTTTACCTCTGGATCTAAGTTGATTCGAAACATTGAATAGTCAAAGTTCAAATTAAAATAAATCCCATAAATGATTGTTAGGCTGTCGTGGTCCATACTTCCAATTTTTCAAGTGAGACTCTTGTTTGTGATGCTAAACAAAAAATTCCACATTGATGGAAGGAAATTTTTCTTGGAATTGCTCACTAAAGTTATTTGTTTGTTGTACCCAATCAATCGAAGAAAGCGAATAATCTATTCTGAAGTTGAAAGTTCATCATATTATGCCATTTTTAGTTCCTTACGATTGGGGATGACTAATATGCGTTAAATTTTAGCCTTAGAAATTCTAACAACAAATTCCACATTGTTTGGGCATCAATTTAGCCAAATATTCCCTTAGATTCGATAATGAAGTTACATGAGTTCCAAAATTGTTGAACATACTTATCAGGTACGTCCTTATCCATCGCAGTCAACGCGGTCTCAAGAAAGTGACATTGTAAGTACTGAACCATGATATGGTATTTCTCATCATAGTTCATGAATTCCAGGTCTAGGAAATGGTTATTGGGTTTGATTGGGAGCCAAATGAGTACATCTTTGTAGGCTTCAGTTGATCGTATGGTGCTTCGAGGGTGGTTTGAGTTTTAAGAGATACAAAGTGAGCAGGGGAGGCCACTATTGCAGGTTTGAAGCTCAAAGAATAAGAAGAATGTTCTTCAGTAGAGAGAGTTTAAAAATGACAAATGAGAGCGTAAAGAAATTAGGGCTCATATTGTACTTTTTATAATATAAAAAGTACTCAAGTGTTTTTGAAAATCGACGGTGACTAGATGTATATAGGGATGGGAATGGACCCCGACCCGTCGGGTAACCCGATCCACCCGCCATGGTCGGGGACGGGGATTCCCCGAAAAATCGGGTCCTGGGGATGGGGACAGGGATCCTCGCTTGGCGCAAGCCGGGGACGGGGATGGGGATGGGGACGGGTATAGCACTCCCCGCCCCGCCCCGTACCCGTTTTATATATATATATATATATATATATGTTTTTTATGAATTTGGGCTTTGGGCTATGAAATAAAAAAAGTAAATGCATCTTCTCCTTCCTCTAGTCCAGTCCATGAGTACGAATTCACAATTTCAATTTCCTAATCCTATTCTTTCCCGGTTCCCGCATCCTCCCTCCTCATTGTCATTGTACGATTTCCTTCCCTAGTATACGAGTACGACACGGACGGCGCTTAGAGACTCCTTCTCCCGACCAGACTCTCCCTCTCCGGCAACGGCGACAGGCCGACAATGACTCCCACTCCGGTTCTCCCTTTTTGGCTCTCCCTCTCCGGCTACTGGGCTACGGATTCAAGTTCTGAAATCTAAAAGGTATGTCTTCTATTAATCATCTACCATTTTATACTACCACTTTGATAATGATTGTTATATATGTTCCTTGATTTGTGAACTAATGTTTACCTTAACTAGAGTTTTACCACTTTGGTAGTAGGTTTCCATTAATCATCTACCATTTTATACTACCACGYTAATTGTTATATATGTTCCTTGATTTGGATCCAAAGTAATACATTATTGTGGCTGGTCTGCTTTCTTTTACAAATTAGGTTTTTGTACAAATTAGGTTCTWRTTGACAGTTGATATCATGTGCCTACAGYAGCAGCAGCCCTTCAAATTGCAATCACAATAATATGTATTTTAGGTATAAATAATAAACTAAATAAAAAGAAGTTGGCACTTGTCAGAAAGATGGAATTGGTGATTGATTGCTATATTCCAAATATCACTATGTTATTCCTTGTGCAAACTTGCAATTATCACTGTTGATGGTAGATGGTATGGAAACTTACTTGATATGTTTTGGTCCTTTCGGATATTACTCGATGTAATTTTAGTACGTTTRACGTTAACTTTGATAATATTAGTTTAAACTTTTTGGTCTTGTTTAAGTCTTATATTAATATTAGTGTATTTCAATAATTTTATGTTTTTAAAAAAAATCCCCGTTTCCCCGTTGGGGATCCCCGTTCCCCGTTGGGGACGGGGATGGGGATGTGATCATAATCCCCGGCGGGGATGGGGATGGGGACGGGGACGGGGACGGGGACGGGGACACATACCGGGGATCGGGGATGGGGATGGGTATTGAGGTCCCCGCCCCATCCCCGCCCCATTGCCATCCTTAGATGTATAAAATGAACTATTTCTTTCAGACGCCATTGGATTTTGACACGTGGTTTGGTGGTTCCAAGAAAATAGGCACGTCATAAACTGTCACAGAAGGAATTTTAGAGAGACATGACGATCACTTTGGTATACGACCTGTACCATATTGAATAGATACAAAACCACACAAGTGTTTTTGTCTAGAAGAGGTTCTGTTCAAACATTACCTCTGGATATTGATTATTTGTGCATCTAGCGAAAGTACTTATGTGAGACCAAAAACCTTTTAAAAATCAACTTCTAGATAAGAAAGGGCTTTGGAACAAACAATTTAATTCTTTAGAGGCTATGGATAGTACAACTAGAGGCTCTGGATTATCGAGTTATATGTTCAAATCTAAAATATCTGTAACCAAAAGATGTTTTATTTTTTCCCACAAACACGAGAATCCTTCTTGAGTTCAGAAAACATACCTTATTCATGATTTCGAAGCTAAATCAAGTAAGCTCCCCCTTGATAACACAATATTAGCTCCCACTTGAATGTGCTTACAGATAATATTAGAAATTTATGAACAAAACATATTTCAAGAACTTTAGAGACTCTAGCCTTTAGAAATAGAAACTCTGGGCTATCGAGAATTTTTCATTAAACTTGTTAGTACTAGAAGCTCTGAACTATCGAGGTAGAGAATCTGGTTGACCGGTGAATCTCTTCAAGTGAGATTCATGCTCAAGAAATTCAAGTAAAAGCTCTAGAAAATACAACTAGAGAATCTAGTAAGAAGAGACCAAAATTATAAGAAACATGCTCGATAAAGAAATTCATAGGCTCTGATTAGTTCAACCAGAAGCTGTAGACATATGAATGATATAGTATGCTACTTTTGAATAAAACAGAAGCTCTGATTAGTAGAAACATAAGTTATGGAAGTTCAATACTTAGTAATTCGATACTCCAAAGGATTTGGGTCTATACAAAAAGAAACTATTTCTTTTGAAATTTGAGATTAACTAGACATATTGAGCATACTCATTTTGCTGATCAAGAAGTTGAATCTCTTTTCATCAAGAGCCATTCCAAACAAGGGATCAAGTTAGTAATCTGTTGAAACAAAGTGCATCTCAATTATATCTTTCTCAACATGGTCGTTGATGAAATGACACTTGACAATGATATGCTTTATCTTGGAACGTTGCATTGGGTTTGCAAGGATGGAAATTATACTTCGGGATTCATAAAGTATTGGAATTCTGTCAAATTCAAAACCATAATATTTAAGTTGACTCTTCATCTAGATTTCTTGAGAACAAAAGCTAGCAACAACTGCATATTTTGCTTCTACTATAGGTTGACACACAATTTTGTTTCTTGAATGTCCAAGTCACTATCTTGTCACCAAGTAATTGACAACTTTTAGATGTGCTTTTTCTATGAAGTTCACATCCCGCATGATTGGTATCTTATAAGTAACTAGTTTAAAACCAGAGTTCTTTAGATACCAGAGACCCATGTATGGAGTTTCTAAGGTGTCTAAAGATTCTTTTGATTGTATATAAGTGTGATTCCTTTCAATTTTCGTGATATCTTGCATAGATACAGGTAGCAAAATTTATATTTGGTGTAGTAGTAGTTAAGTAAATAAGTGATCCAATAATGCCTCTATAATTCTTAATATCTACTGGTTTCCAGAGTTAGCAGGATCAAGTTTTGATCTAGTGGCCATTGGTGTTTTCATCGATGTATAATCAGAGAGGTTATATTTCTTCAGAAGGTCTATGACATATTTTGCTTGGTTTATAAAAATGCCTTATGAAGATTGCTTGATTTGAAGACCAAGTAAGAAACTTAATTCGCCCATCATGCTAATCTCAAAGTTACTTGTCATCAATTCTAAAAATTATGACATAATTTTGTAGAACCAAATATAATATCATCTACATAAATCTGTATCAGAAGTAGGTCATTTTTGTACCTTTTCAAGAACAAAGTTGTGTAAATAGTACCTTTTCCAAACTCAAAAGTTTGAGAGGATGTCATATCATGCTCTTGGTGCTTGCTTTAGGCCATATAGAGCCTTCTCTAGATTGTAAACATGATTTGGAAATTTATAATTCTAGAACCTAGCTAGTTGTTGAACATATACTTCTTCTTGCAACTTGCCATTCCGAAAGGCCGATTTGACATCTATTTGATAAACTTTAATCTTTTATGAGCAACAAAGGCTAAGAATATGTGAATAGCCTCAAGCCTTGCAAATGGTGCGAACGACTTATCGAAATCAATGCCACCTTCTTGGCAACCAATCTGGCTTTGTTTCTAACCAAAATGCCATCTTCTTCCTTGTTTTTTTTGAACACCCATATGTTCGCTATTGTTGTTTTGTCCTTAGGAAGAGGTACTAGAGACCATACTTTATTTCTCTCAAATTGCACAGGCTTTTCTTGCATAACATCAATCTAGTTTGGATTCTATAAGGCTTCAAAAACTTTCTTTGGTTCTACCATTCTTAAAAAGTTGACATAAAATCATTCCTTTGTAGTGGCAAATATGGTTTTACACCATAAGAAGGATCACCAATCACTTGATGAATGTGATGACCTGTTGTCCATCAAACATCTTGGGGTTGGGAATTTTGAGCAATCTGATTTTCTTCTTCTTATTTTGCATAAGGCATTTCAATATTTGAGCTCTAGATTGGTGAAGATGTCCTTGCTTGCTCCCCCTCAAATTGATATCCTTCAGATGTTGGATTTGGCTCTAGACCTGAAGAAACAAAGGTAACTTGAGGTGAAGTAATAGAGGAATCAATAGGTATATTACCTTTAGCTTGTAAGACCTCTAGAATGAGCTTAGAGACATGTTGAGGAGGCTCTAGATAAGTTGTCTTTCTGTGGAAGTTGATCAGAAATATCCTCTTCACTAATTTTTTTTTTCAAATAGTAGATTGAGTTCTGATTCTCTGTACTTGGGACATGAAGAATCAGAAAACTCTAGGTTAAGTTTGAGTCCTCAACTGAGTTTTTTCAGAAGGCATTGAAGCCTTGTCATCAAAGGTCTCATTGATGCTTTCAAGTACCACTTTGGTTCTCTTGTTGAAGACTTTGATGTAGCATTTGGTTCGCAAAATGTTTTTGGATGAAATAGAATCTATAAAAGGAATTTTGACTTTATAGAAATCGGAATGGAATGTTGTTAGCTTTGACCACCTGTTTCGTTGGCAGGCATTAGAATGGAATCTGTTAGGAAGTGGAATATGTCTGTTTCTTTTACAGAATGTAGCTTTGGAGTTGGAATGAAATATTGGTAAATGACCAAAATGCCATTTTTTTGAAAATTTTAATTTTTTAAAACTAAAAATAATTATTTAATGTGTAAAACAATATAAAATACGCAACCTAAATATAACTATAAACCAAATGAAATTATTGAATCGACAGTCGTTGGTGGTGGTTCAGACAGGTGGTGATCCACGGTGGTTTAGATAAGTGGTGGTCCGAAGTGGTTTAGATGGCAGTGGCCAGTAGTGGTTCAGATCAGTTGTAGTCCGGGGTCGTTCAGGTGGCAGTGGTCAACGATGGTTCAGATCGATGGTGGTTTAGATCGGCGGTGACCGGTGATGGTTTAGATCGGCGGTGGTTTAGATCAGCGGTGGTCGGTAGTGTTTCGGATCGGTGGTGGTCTGTGATATTTCGGATAGCAATGATCGTAAGTGGTTAAGATCAGTGGTGGTCTGTGGTGGTTTAGATAGAGGTAGTCGATGGTGGTTTAGATCAGTGGTGGTTTAGATCGACGGTGGTCAGTGGTAGTTGTTCAGATCGTTAGTGGTTCAGATCACTGGTGGCTAATGATGATTCAGATCGATGGTAATTCGTCGGTGGTCGGCAGTGGTTCAGATCGGTGGTGGTCCATGATGGTTTAGATGGCGGTGTTTGGAGGTGGTTCAGATCGACGATGGCTGGTAGTGGTTGTTTATATCGGTGGTGGTCGCGGTGGTTCAGATCGCTGGTGGCGAATTGTGATTCAGATCGGTGGTAGTCACCAGTGGTCGACAGTGGTTTAAATCAGTGATGTCCATGGTGGTTTAGATAGAGATGGTCGATAGTGGTTCAGATTGGTAGTGGTCCATGGTGATTCAAATGGTTTAGATTAGCTGTGGTTTAGATTGACAGTGGATCAGATCAGCGGTGGATCAGATCGGTGATGGTTCAGATCGATGATGGTTGGCGGTGCTTCAGATCGATGGTAGTGTCGATGATCAGCGGTGGTTCAGGTCGGTGGTGGTCGACGATAGTTTAGATGGCGATGGTCAATGATGGTTCAGATGGCGGTGTTTGGCGATGATTCAGTTTGATGGTGGTCGACGATGATCATATTGAGATTAGGGTATACTGGGTTAAGGGCATATATTTGGTATTATGAAAATAGAGAATTTCATTCCATCAAAATGCCATGTAGTTGCTAAGGAATGTTAAATTCCTTTATTTGTGGAATTTATAGGATTTTGAAGATTTCTTTTGTGAAAAAGAATGAAATAAAGAGGGAATGAAATTTGGTCAATGGAATTCAAATTTCCAATTCCATCAGATTCCAAACTCCTCCTGAAGGATTTGGAGTTTAAGAGATTGCGCAAAAGGTTCCTTCATCTGGCTTCTTATCAAATTTACCCAGATGGTCTCAATCATTAAAGATAAAGCACCTTTGCTTCAGATTCAGAGATAGAAACTTCAGAGATGGTGCATTTAGAGGTTTTGTCCATCATGCATACAAGTGCTTTATCAGCTCCATCTTTAGATGAGGAGTTAGAGATCTAATTCTCCTTTTCAACCATTAAACTCCTCTCTTTATTGTTTTGTTTTTGTTCTTGTACTAATCAACATCTTTCACCAGCTTTCCTCTGTAGTCTGCAGTAAAGCAATCTGGTTTGCCACATCTGTAACACCTTGAGGTCTCTAAATCTTTCTTTGCTTCTTTTTTTCTTCTTTCTTATCCTTTCTCTGGTATGATTTGAAGGGTCTTTGATCTTAACCACTCTTCTGCTATCTCTCTTCCCTGTATTGCCTTCTATATTCTTTCTCTAAGGGTTTGTTAACAAACTTTTTTGAGAATTCCTTTGTGATCAAGGCTAGAGATCGTGCAAATGCACTCGGGTCATCATCCTTGTATCAGTATCTTCTTATTCACTTTGGATCACCAAAGCTTTGTTCTTCCGTTTTTTAGCACTATCTTTGGATATGCATTTCTTCATTTTCTCTTTTTCTTCTGAGACAAGAGCTAGAGATCCTCCCATAGTTACCTTTTTCTTATTAATCTCCTGTTCTTGTGTAGCCAGAGTTTCATATAGATCATGGAAAGACCAACTATCCAAGTCCTGATTGGCTTGTAGTGACATGGAAATTTGACTCCAATCTTCATTCAAACTCTTAAGAAACAACATATTATGTTATTCTCTAGATCTTATGATATTATTCTTCTTACACTTGTTGATAAATGTATTGAAATGATCATTTTTCTTATTGAGAGACTCTTATGGTAGTGCAGAGAACCTAGTATACTCAATCAGATATTGAACTCTTTGTTTTTTTAATGCCTCATTCGAGTTCATTTGCCAATTCATCCCTGATCTCTTTTGCAATTTTGCAGGAATCCAAAGATTAAAATATCTCATTAGGAATAACCATGATGAGCAGACTCTTGGCCTTTCGATCTATTTCAAAGATCTTCCTTGTTCCATGATTCTTCTTCCTTTGGTGTATAATGTGGAGGTATTTCTTCAATTGTACCTGTAGTTGGTACTCTTGGCACTAGAACCTTAGAACATGAGGACCATTAATCACAAATTTATATATCGTTGTCAAGTCCCTCAAGGAAGTTTATTGTACGAATTTTCCATTAGGGATATTCATCCCGAATAAGAGTAGGAGATTTTATGAGAGATCCACCATTGTATGTTGAATACCAGGAAGAATTTGCCATGATTTAAGAAAACAATGCAAAACTATTCTTCAAATGATTAATATCTGCAGAAATCACAAAAATTGAGATTGAACGACAAAAACTGTGAAAACAAGGGTTTATAACATTGAATTGCAGGTTTAGAGAAGATAGCCTAAAGGAATTGAAAAATTAATCAACAACATGTTCGATCGTTTGATTGTGATCAATCAATCTACTCTGATACCAATTGTTGGTTCCAGATTTCTAAATTTATGGATCTAAATCAATAGGGTATAAGTGCGGAAGTAATTAGATCTAATTTACGCAAGAATAACAAATTGTAAGCATATAAAATATAACCAAGAGAATTTAGCCATCATCATCATGTTGTAGTGATTGAAGATTGAGATACACTTGGATTGATATTCACGATGCTCACAGTAATATGTGTAAAGTGTATTCAAAAGCTTACAAAATCTTTCACTTGGATGGATCTTCATGAACTGCTATTTATAGGCATATAGGAGCTAAGTCAAAGTATTGTCCAATTGAGAGAATACACGTGTAAAGTGCTCTAACAAACTTTAGGCGAGAATGGTTAAGCAGTTTCTGATTCACACTTGAACATTATAGACGATGTTGAGTCCGGATAAGGGATCCAGAGATAGGTCGGGGGCTATGCCTTGCCGAGTGATCATCAGATTAAGGGCTTTTAGATGAACTTTAAAGAATGGTTATGAACTTTAACACTTTCTTTTTACAATACTTCAACAAGATAAAATTGGGAATAACAGAATTATCACGTCAACAATATGGACTGTACACCCTATGAATAATGATATAGCTGTAAGAGATGGAAATTTCTGTTTTACCATGCACCAATGCTATCAATATTGCAAAGCAGTTTCAATGGAGAGATTGCAGCTAGAGGTGTCGTATTACTATATGACGATTCATTACCGAACAACCTACCAGGGGCCGGTAGTTCCTTTTGAACAAAACTCAACAAGGACTGTGCCTGATGAATATATGACCGTAAATCCACCAGTTACTAACAAACGGGTAGGCAGACCAAGTAACCATGATCGCATCCCATCACGTGGTGAGGAACCAATACAAAACAATTGTACTCTGTACGGACAACCAAGACATGATCATCGACATTGTCCAGCTCCTATGCCAACAAATGTAGCTACTTCAGGAGCCTCCGGTAGCAGTAGTAGAAATCAAATAGATCATCTGTCAGAACAGGCTCATTCATCGCATGGAGTTCATCCAACACAAGCGGCTCACTCGTTATAACCGAATTATTATGGAAACTTTATGTACCCTACTTTTGATCTTAATTAATAAATCATCTATATTGTTTGAATACCTGATTATTTTGTTATAAATTTATACAACATCTACTTTATTTGACCTAATTTATTACATATTAAATAAGATGTAATTCATCAAATATTTACTTTTATATTTTTTGTATTCCCTATTGCACATACATAAAATCATTCAACAAACACGGAGGTAGGTATATATTGTCATCTGAAAATAGGTAAATAGTCAATCATCTTATAACTAATATACATTGCTTTAATGTTAAATCGACCAGCTAGTCCCCTTTTTTCTTGTGATGTGAAAATACACATACCTTCAATGTGAAAATAGGATCTAGCTGCCTACCTTGGATAAACTACCAGAAATCACCCGATGCCCTTGATTGCTGAGGTATTCCAGTGGCTTATTTCAGTTTGAATTTCTTGTACATCTTGAAATGCTAGTTGTCACCTGTGGCTTGTAAAAGGTCTAGGAGTACTTTTCTAAAGTTTGTAATCTCCCTCTTTATAGCCTCCCTATATCAATTAATCTGGAAGGTGTCGTATACCATGAAGGTCATAAAATCCAGGTCAATATTAGCAAATATCCAATGTCGATCGATAATGTTCATTGGTATAATTACCTGAAATTTGAAGTTCAAGAGATAAATATTACTAAAATGTGTTGAAAAAACAAATTTAATTTTCATTAACATACCTACCCAATGGTCCACCATGCTGGAAAGTGATCCGATGACCCATCAATATCAAAATTGGCCTTTAACACTAGACTACAAAAGGAGGTATACACATACCTGGATATGTTGTACATCAAAGACAACAAGGTTAAATATGGGCATCCTATTATGTACATTATGAAGTCTTCAACTAGCACGAGATAACTAACCATCTAATCGAGCCAATCAGGTTCGATCATCCGCAATGGCATCACATCTAGGCACCATAAGCGCATCTAAGCAGGAATTCCAATGGTCGCATATAGCTGCTGCACCGACTCATCTTCAAGGATCCCATGTCCTAGCGTGTGGCAGGAATTTTCCACTGTAGCGGCAGAAACAGTGACAAAAAGTCCGACCCATTTTCCTATTGCACGTCGGAAATCGGCCGACAAGTACAATCAAAGTGAAAGTTATGAAGAAGATTGCTTCCAAATTTTCCAAGTATAGAAGTCTGCAGAGTAGACTTTAGATATCTAAAAAGAAGATTTCCAGATATCTGAACTGAAGAGTGCTAAATCGACTAAGTCTAAGTCTGAAAGACTTATCTCCATATCTCTAAACAAGAAGACTTCAGAGTTCGGGTTAAAGCTTCTCAAAGCATACAAGTGCAAGTTTGAAGAGACATTCTTCAAAGTCATTTCAAGAGAAGACCCGAAGAGTGCCCAAGTGTCAAATTTGAAGACGAAGTCTAAAGATCTTCAATTCAATTCTAACTCTGAACGAGAGGATGATGTTGATCATATATCTGTTATTAGCGATAGATATTATCTTTCATAGTTTATAGGATTCAATTTCATTGTTTAGTTTATCTTGTTCCTTATATAGATAGGTTTACTATTCTTTCAATAATGTCGTTAATGATTGATTCAATATTCATTCCAGTATTGTAAGCAGATTGGTCTGCATTCTTCATATGTGTTCTTAATATCTTTGATATACGGGAACTTTCATAGAGTCATTATAGATTACGTCCCCGTGTGATAAACCTGTGGATCTTGCAAATAAAAAAAGGTTTAAATTTAATAATATTTTACCATCATATATCTAACTCTTTGAATTTCGATGTCGTGGGAATCTCTGGTGGAAAGTCTTGGTATCAGTCAGCCACCTCTCCAAGTCACTATAATCGTGGACGTCTAGTCATTCCATGCGCTGCTCACAATCACTATCATGGGTCTCTTTGAATTTCACCGTCTTCACAAACAATGCCAGACAGGATGAAACAATCGATATAAAAAATGAAGCAGAGATTGAGGCAATAAGTGAAAAGTGGAAAAAGATCCGTCATTAAAAGGAGAGGCTACTTACAATACAAGGATCGAAGAAAACTCTAAGGCTGTAAAAAGGTTGCAGAACGAAATAAAAGATAAAGAAGACTGGATTCTAAGACATGACACCATAGAGGCCAACAAGATTCTAAGACATTTCCAAATACCTCAAGAGAAGATAACCTAGAAACAAAACTAAAATGATCAATGTAGAACATTTTATCCTTAGGTAGTGTTAGCGATGTCAACTACAATGATGTTTCACTCGTATGAAAAATAAAATGTTGCACATTCCTTATTATTTGATTTATTTATTTTTAATCCTTATATAAATAATATTCTTTTTAAATATTACTTAAGGAATTACTATATATCTATACTATCTTATAAAGCATTTGACTAAAACTCTTAAAAGCTCTTAAACGATTTCATCCCTAAATGATTTCATCCCTATCCGATTTCATCCCATATCTGAATTCGTGTAACTAACTGCAGATAAACACAATCAAATACAGGATAAACATCTCATTTTAAATATAAAAAATCTAAAATATAATTAGGATAATCATTGAGTTCTAACAGAATACTTAATTATTATATTTACAAAATGTTATATTATTAAACCAAAAATAAATTATTTCATTATTAAACTTAAATTAAATTATATTAAAAAAATCTATACTATATTATAAAGCATTTGACAAAAACTCTTAAAAACTACTTTTTATGCGTAAAGTACTGTTTATTAATGCATTACTTAAAACTCAAGATTACAAGTAGATTGTGCGTAAGTACAACTTATTAAAGCTCCATATCTAAATTCGTGTAACTAATTGCAGATAAACATAATCAAATACAAGATAAACATCTTATTTTAAATATAAAAAATCTAAAATATAACTAGAATAATCATTGAGTTCTAAYAGAATACTTAATTATTATATTTACAAAATGTTATATTATTAAACTAAAAATAAATTATTTTGTTATTAAACTTAGAATTAAATTATAATAAAAAATTAAATTAAATAAAATTACTTAAAAAATAAAAACTTTTAAATAGTTGATTTGACATTAACATTGATATATATTTTTTTTTTAAATTTTTATGAGATCTTCAAATTTATATTTTTATTCAAAAATAAAATCATTATTGTTTTTTTTTAAAACACATAATCTATACTATCTATACTATATTATAAAACATTTGACAAAAACTCTTAGAAATAATTTTTTATGCACGAAATATTGTTTATTGATGCATATTACTTAAAATTTAAGATTATAAGTAAATTATGCATAAGTACAATTTATTAAAGCTCCATACTTGAATTCGTCTAACTAACTGCAGATAAATATAATCAAATATTGGATAAATATCTCATTTTAAATATAATAAATCTAAAATATAATTATGATAATCATTGATAACTAACAGAATTTAATTAAGAAAATTACACCAAAACACAAGAACTTTTAAAAAGATTAATTTAATACTGATATCGATATTTTTTTTTAAAATTTTATGATATTTTTAAATTTATATTTTATTCAAAACTAAAAATATTACTACTTTCTCAAAACCACATAAAACCAATGCTTACTGTTAGTCCCGAAGGGAATGACAATAGACAGAAAGTAATTGTAGAAGGGGTTGAATACAATTACACATATTTTTTTCAACTTTTTAATTTTTATTGATTTATATCAAGAATTAATACACACAGAAATACAAAAGATTGTTACGGAAGATAGGAAAGGAAAACCTAACCTAAACAATCTTACAAGGAGAAGAACTTTCAAGAACAACACAAAGAGTTCTTGAAAAGAAATGAAGAACACTAAGAATTTCTTCGCACACAGGAGAGCAAGGGAGTAGAAGAGAATAGCCGATTGCTTTTAGAATTCACTAAGTAATCTTGCAAAAGCCAGTTATGTGTATGAGAAATGCACACTGTCTTTTTATACTACCTTCAGCATTTAATGCATGGGGACACTTGTCACTTGAGGATAAGAAGGCAGGGGTTGACTTGACCAATGTTGATATCTCATTTTCATCGTACACAGCGTCCATACAACACAGTTTATGCAGAGACAAACTTTGCAGAGATATGGTCCGTCTGTAGGAAGATCTCCTTTGGATGGATATGTAGCTTCAAGTAGCTACTTACAAATCTTCGGTCCATGAAGATTTTCAATATTCAATCCATGATTTTCAATCTTGAGTTCATGAAGATTTTCAATCTTCGGTCCATGATCTTCAA
>NW_020201634.1:44885-54443 GCF_001531365.2 Cynara cardunculus var. scolymus
TTCAATCTTCGGTCTATGAAGATCTTCCTTCAATCGGCTTGTAGCTTCAAAATATTTTCAATATGTATTTCAGCTACTTCGGAGTCTTGGTGTGTATAYTAGACAGTTGATCCACAACACCGCATCGGTGACCTTATGTCTTCACATCGGCTAGTCTTCGATTTTGCCAATGGCTTTAAATATGTACCAAGACACCTATATACAAAGAACCAATAACTACTAAGTGTTGCTAAAGTAGAGGAACAGATCAATGGGTCATCACCAAATCAATAGGTGACCCAACAATCTCCCCCTATTTGATGATGACACAAACACTTAGAAAGAAATAAATACAAGATACACAAACTCTAAAATTCTTTGAGAAGAAGAACTTATAAATTATGTGACCCATGTACATATTCTTTTTGGGTTCTTTTCTTTTCTTTTTTCTTTTTTTTTATTTTTATTTTTAATTAATTTTTTTAACTAAAAACATATATACAAACAAATAATGAATCAAAGACAAACAAATAAAGAATGAAAAATTTAAAGAAAATACTGAAAAATCAAATTGCATTTATACTAGACAATGAATTAAATACTTACAGTGAAGAAAGTAGTTCAAGAAGAAGAAATCACATAGGAAAGCTAGCARTCATCATCTACTTCCATAACATCTGAATCAGCCACTGCAAGAACATCTCTTCTCTTCAGTTCATCCGAGATCAATGTATAAAAGACTCTTCCAGCTTCACCAATTTTGATTATACTCAGTATCATGCGTAATAGCTAAGAATCAGCTATAGGTATCTCAGAAGCTCGAAAAAATCGAAGGCAACTACTCGCATCCCAGAAGAATATTCCATGCTCAGGAGCGGACAAAATAGTTCCTTCCGGATGACAAACATCTGAAGGAAGGGTAAGATCAAGATGTGAGACATCAGGAGCCTTACCTTCCTTTGATAATTTCTGAATAAGCGAGTCTTGATTCTTGATGGTCTTCAAGGCAGAAGCAGATTTAGAAGAGTCGGCTTTGCTTAACATTTGCTTTAGAAAGGAGAGTTGTGGAGGGGAAGGCAGCTTGTAATGCATCTTGATCATTTGTATCTTTTTCAGAAGGCGATACAGATGACTCAAGAAAAATTCTTTATACATGCTTTTGCTTTATTTAGAAACTTGATGATCTCCATCCACTCAGTAAGAACGTAGGAATTGATCCAAGATAGCTTTTTTGTTCTTACTACTCCGTTTTCTCGACCAATAATTACATAGATCAGATTGGAATCATAGGTCAATTTTTGAGGACCTTTGATTCTGGCACTGACAATTCGAGTAGTAAGGAAGCGTCGGAGAATTGATTCATTAAACCATTTAATTCTTTTCTCTTTGGTTTCTTCAGACTTAGAAGTGGGACCAAGGAGTGAGATCTGTTGGCTTCCTCAAATTGCTTTTGAAGAGCAATTGAGTTGGACGCATCCTCAGCAGAAATACCTAGGAGATGAAGATCAGTTTCTTGAGGACATGAAGCTTTAAGCACAAGTCTATCGGCTGTAGAGACTTCAGATTGAAATCTAGCAATTTTAGCTGCTTTAGCTGCAGCAGCTTCTTCATCTGAGGTCATAGGTGGCTTTCCTTCTCTGTGAGTTGGGACTAAGTCCCCAAAAGCAGTGGGAATATCATCTTGAGAAGGTATAGTTCCAACATCAACAGATAATGAAGGCATAGAGCACGGTTGCTCCCCCTCAATAGGTACTATGGCTCTATCATCATGATCAAATAGCTCCCCCTCAATAGGAGCATCACAGTCTGATCAGCTGAGGATGAAGAGGTAGAAGCTGAGTCGTCGTCCCCATTTTCACTGATAGTAGGGTCAATTGTCTTCTCCCCCTCAGTGGGAACAGGGGAAGGTTCACTAGCAGGAACATGAGGACTCTCCACATTGGCATTTGAGGAAGTCACAGAAGTAGTAACATGAGAATTGGGAGTAAGGGGAGTACCTGAGGCACGTAGCAGACGTGATATACCGTGATGAAGACCGCCAAGAAGAGCATAATCGGACTCAACACGTTGACTGACGTTGGCTAACATAACCCTGTCCTCTTCCGTGAACTGACTGGGACCCAAGTCAACAGATAACTCTATATCTCTGTCCAAGAACAACTTGGATATATGTGTGTGTGCATCCATCTTGGAGTGAAGATCAGTCAGAGATTGAAGAATTTCCTGATTTGTGGCAGCTTGACTTTCTGATCGAGCACGAAGATCAGCTACAGTTTCAAAGATGCTAGATTGAGAATCGGAGAGAGCAGTCATACGAGCATCAAGAGAATCAACCATAGCTTTAACAGCAGTGAAAGCAATGCCATGATCTGTCAAGGCGGCACTGTGCTGACGCAGTTCAGATGTAACGCTGGAGGCAAAGCAGTCCAATCTCGCAGATAAATCAGTGTTGAGGGAGGCCTGTTGAGAGATGAGCAGCTGAAACTGAGATGTGAAACCTCTGAACATGTCCACCACCTCAGTGGGTAGGGCATAGATTACCTCAGGAGGGGAGGGAGCTGAGAACTAAAAGCCCGGTGCAGAGGGGGCCTGGAGGGAGAAACAGCAGCTGGAGTAGAGGAGCAAGCTTTGATTGGGCTTGCTGACCCACGTGGAGAAGAAACACCATCACTCTCAGTACCAACGGCGCCCTGAGAGTCACCGATGGGAGTATCACTAATGTTGGCGTGAGGCTCAACATCTGTATCAACGATATCGGCGTGAGGCTCAATATTTGTATCAGCAACACTGGTGAGAGGCTCAATATCTGTATCACCAACACCGGCAAGAGACTCAGTGTCTGTATCATCGACGCCTGCGTGAGGCGGGTCGCCGATTACCACTGTAGTAGAGGTAGTAGGCTGGTAAGGCTCACCACCTACATCCATAAGAAGATAATGGAGAAAAGGGATGTCAATATCAGACGGTGATGATAAATCATCCATCCGTGCAATATCATCAAGATCATCGATCTCGGTTGATAGGCCGTGAATAAGTGGAGGAGAGGAGAGACCTCGAAAAGGGGAGGTATCCGAGTCATCACCAAGGTCATGTAGAGATGCCAAGGTGGAGTCATGTGGGATCCCCGTACGTACAACAATGTCCGTTTGAGAGGGCACTGAGGAGCTAGGGGGGTGTATACCAAATGTCCTGGGCTCATTAGGACCAACTTCAACAACCTTGGACTGTTGAGAGTCCTTGGTTGGAGATGTGTTTTTAGCCTTTTTTGGCTTCTTGGTCTTCGTAGAGGAAGAGCCAAGAGTGGATAATCTAGAGTGACACCGCTTTGAGAGAGAGGGGTGAGAGGCGGGGTGAGACTCCGAAGGCGCTTTCGAAGTCATAGCCTCAAAAGCAGATGCGGAGGATGGGGGAATAAAAGTATCTGCCAGCCGTCTCCGGACAGAGGAGGCAACCTCTTTTGTGGCAGTAGCTGAAGAAGCAGAAGGGGGAGGGGCCACTGACATGGAGGAGTGATGGGTGACCGGAGCAACATGAGGAAGGTCCCCAGCTACTGTGGTCACAGAGCACTCTCCCCATACAGGGTGAGAAGAGGTGGCAAAAGAAACCATACCTGAAGGAAGAGGAAGATCTGTAGACAATGATGCCTTCTTCAAAGTCTGAATGCCAACTTGAGACACTTTGAGGTCATAGAAATTATCAGTATCGGCCGGCATACGTGACCCAAGTTTGTCAGCAATCATCATGGATATAAATCTAATGAAAGGCACAGTAGAGCTTTTGGCACTATCCATCTTCTTTACCAACTCCCCAAACAAATAACTAGCAAAATCAATTTTTCTCTTATAAATAAGTGCATGAGCTAGTTGGGTAACACTAGTGAGTGACTGATCCATCCCTCCAGTTTTGGAACTCAAACATTGAATAAGATGTGAGAAGAAAAAGTTCCAAATACCACCCATATTCTTCCTATAAAGAGTGCTTTGTTTTATCAAAGCAGGGTCTTGCACATAGCCCATACTGGAAGCAACAATATGGAGGTTATCAACAGATACAAGTTCATCATAAGAGGGGTAAGTAGGAAGTTCTAACACCCTCCTCAAATCATCAGCAGTAAATGATACATCATTAGCAGATAATACAGTGGCATGCACAACTTTTGTTGACGCATCATATACACAAGTAGCCCAAAAAGCACGTAGTAGAGATTTACTCATCTTTGGAGAATAAGTAAAATCTTTAAAAAGAGGCCACTTACGTAGAAATTCGATGATGATGAAGAAATCCGGATATTTCTCATTGTGATCCAACAATGCCACAAAATTGCATAGAGAAAATGTAGCATCATTAGCAGTGAGGGAAACAGATTTCTTAACCTTTCGAGCTTTAGAGGGAGTTCCAACTTTAGAAGTCATGGATGGTGAGTCTTGAAAACACACGGTAAGCTTGAAGAATATGGGAGAGTGAAGATGTTTTAGAAGTTTTGGAGAAGAGGAGAGGTTGAGGTTTTAAAGAAAGAGGAGAGGATAAAATAGTTTTAAAAAGAGAGAAGGGAGGAGGTAAATAGATGTTGGGTAAAAAGGGGAAATCTAGGGAAAGTAAAAAAGGTAAGAAATAGGGGTAAGGGGTGTGGGTCTTAGGTGAGGATGGGGTGGATGGGATGTGATGTGGGGTAAGGGAGAGGTTTGAAATTAAATATGTTGGTGATTGGGGGACCAAAAAGCTAAGGGTTTAAAAGGGAAAGAGGATCGACTTAGGGGGGGTTGCGGTGTGTGGGTAAACGGTGTGAGGATCGGCCTTATAGGGATCGGCTTGATAGAGAGAGGTTTTAGAATCGGCTTGGGAGAGAAGTTTTAGAATCGGCCTTATAGGGATCGGTGTGTAAGGATTGGAGGGATGGTTTGATAGAGAGTGTGAGAGGAAGAGATAGGGATCGGCTTGTGTGGAAAGCGATGGGGAGAACGGTCGAATGGTTTTCGGCTTGTGTAGAAACCCAAAGGGAAGAAGTGGGATTGATGAGGGAAGCCGATTAGGAGAAGGCGAGAAGGAGAGGCCGAGAGTTGGATTGGGTGTTCGGCTTATTGAGAAGCCGAAGGATAAGGGTTCGAGAGGGTGGATCGGCTTGAAGAAGGAAGCCGACTAGGGTGATCGGCTTGTGTGATATTGGTGGGGAGAGATGGGAATCAGTTTATGTAACCGGCTAGAGAGGAAGGGGGGCGCCGATAGAGAGGAGGCCGATTGGAGAGAGGGGAGATTCGGTGTGTGGGTAGAGGCCGAAGAGGGAGATTTGGTTTAAGGGGGAAGCCGATTGGGAGAGGGGATTTGGGTGTGAGTGTGTGCAAACGATTTGGGAGGGAGCCGAATGAGAGATTTAAGGAGGTGGGTGATCGGCTTGGTAGGGACGATGAGGGAATGCGAGCCGAAGAGAGGGGTGGTTTGTAATCGGTTTGTGGGAAGGAGAAACCGAAAGGCAAGAAGGGGGGAAGCCGAATGAAAGGAGGAAGCCGAATGGGGGGTGTTAGGGTTTAGGAGTAGAGAGATGAGGAGAAGATTGGGTTTAAGTTCGGCCCAAAATGAAGAGGCCCATAGACCACAAAGACCAAGAAAAAAAAAACCATTACATACAATTATAAAATAAAAACTTTTTATCTTTCTTTTTCATTTATTTTTAACATAAAATAATTTTAAAAAATACGAATTTATTAAGAAATTCACACAGAGATTTTTTTTAAGATAAAATTAGAAATTGATTTTCAAGAAAAAAAACGAGTGTAAAACCCATCATTTAAAAAAAATCAATATTTTAGAAAGAGAGAAGCATATTCACACAGATACCAAACTATTTTGACACACAACATTTTTAGAGAAGACACACAACCCAAATGAATTAGTGAAGACTCCAAAAAAAATTATTTGTCAACATTTAACATACCCAACTCACTGATCAAAAAATTAAACCGAGATTCATCAAGAGGCTTGGTAAACAAGTCAGCGAGTTGATAGTCTGTAGGGATAAAATGAAGTTCAACATCACCTTTCATCACATGATCTCTGATAAAGTGATATCGAATATCAATATGCTTGGTACGAGAGTGAAGAACTGGATTGTTGGCAATAGCAATGGCACTTGAATTGTCATAGAAAATAGGAATTTCTGTGAACAACTGATCGTAATCAGCTAACTGATTTTTCATCCATAATACTTGTGCACAACAGCTACCTACAACAGCATACTCAGCTTCAGCTATTGAGGTGGATACAGAGTGTTGCTTCTTGCTAGTCCAACTGACTAACTTTCCACCCAACAACTGACAACTACCAGTAGTACTCTTTCTGTCAACTTTACAGCCTGCATAATCAGAATCTGAAAAACCTGTTAGATCAAAACCTGAGTCTTTGGGATACCAAAGACCCAGATTGGGAGTACCCTTCAGGTACCTGAAAATGCGCTTAACGGCTGCCAAGTGAGATTCCTTTGGATTCGCTTGGTATCTTGCACAAAGACATGTGGATAACACAATATCCGGTCGGCTAGCAGTAAGATAGAGTAAGGAGCTGATCATTCTCCTATAACTGGTCACATTTACCGATTTACCATCGGGGTCTGCATTCAGTTTCAAGGGGTGGCCATTGGAGTTTTCATGGAAGAACACTCATTAAAATCAAATTTCTTTAAAAGATCTTTAACATATTTGCTTTGATTTATAAAGATTCCTTTGTCGGATTGCTTAACTTGCAAACCCAAGAAAAATGTGAGCTCACCCATBATACTCATTTCATATTTACTTTGCATGAGTTTTGAAAACTTTCTACACATAGATTCTTTTGTGGCACCGAATATGATATCATCCACATAAATTTGTACAAAAATAACATTACCTTTATATTTCCTGAGAAAGAGCGTATTGTCAATTTTACCACGGGAGAAGCCGTTCTCCAAAAGAAAAGTAGAGAGAGTGTCATACCATGCACGAGGAGCTTGTTTGAGACCATACAAAGCTTTGTCTAATTTATAGACATACTCTGGATGTTTAGGATCCTCAAAGCCTGGAGGTTGCTTCACATAGACTTCTTCAATAATTTTCCCATTCAAGAAGGCACTTTTGACATCCATCTGGAAAACTTTGAAGTTCTTGAATGCAGCATAGGCAAGGAAGATTCGGATAGCTTCCAACCTTGCTACAGGAGCAAATGTCTCATCATAATCAATGCCTTCCTCTTGCCTGTATCCTTGGGCAACGAGTCGGGCATTGTTCCGAGTTACCATTCCGTTCTCATCCATTTTATTTCTGAAGATCCACTTTGTGCCAATAATTGTTTTGTTGGTTGGTCGGGGGACCAGTTTCCAAACTTTGTTATGCTCGAACTGCAACAGTTCTTCTTGCATGGCACTTATCCAGCTAGGATTATCAAGGGCTTCTTCAATTCTTTTAGGCTCGATGAGAGATAGAAAATTGACAAACAAACAGATATTACTAGCACCACGACGTGTTTGAACACCTGCTTGCTGATCACCAATGATTTGCTCTATTGGGTGATCTCTGGTCCACTTAGTGGCAGGAGGAAGAGGAAGAGGAAGAGGAAGAGAGGTAGAGGCACCTTCAGCATTCGTCAGAGGATTGGAATAAACGACTACTGAGGTTGGGTCACCGATGTCCCTAGTAGAAGAAATAGGAACATCGACACCAGTTGAGGGTTCCACACAAGAAAAAGGTGCCAGATCAGCTGGTTCTTGTTCAAGACAGACCGATGGGATATACATGTTGAATGAAAGATCTTCATTCTCATCTTCCTCAACAGGTGGAACATCATTTCCATTAGAATGTGAAGGTCCACCGAGTGGAGTTGAATTCTTAGAGGAGTGAGATTCCAACCACTTATTGAGCTCAAGATCATCACTTTGAAATGACGATGTTGCAGACACTGATCCAGATTCATCAAATCTGACATTGACAGATTCATCAATGCACTGACGACGCAAGTTGTACACCCGGTAGGCTTTAGAGAAGAGAAAGTAACCAACAAAGATTCCTTCATCAGATTTAGGATCAAACTTTCCTAACTGATCTCTGTCATTCAGAATATAGCATGCACTACCAAACACATGAAGGAAACTGATGTTTGGTTTTCTGCCATGAAATACTTCATAAGCAGTCTTATTGTGTCTTTTCAGAATTATAGACCTATTTTGAGTAAAGCAAGCTGTATTGACAGCTTCAGCCCAAAAATAGGTCGGAAGACTTACTTCACTTAGCATTAAACGTGCAGCTTCACATAGTGTACGATTTCTCCTTTCAACAACTCCATTATGCTGAGGAGTCCGAACTGCTGAGAAATTTTGAGAAATACCCTTGTCATCAAAGAAGCTTTCAAGAAAACTGTTTTTGAATTCAGTGTCGTTGTCACTTTGAATTGATCTGACAAGTTGACCATTCAAGAYTTCAGTCCGCTTCACAAAGTTGATAATTTCTTCAGCTGCATCACTCTTGTGTTGAAGAAAGAAGACCCAAGTATATCTTGAATACTCATCCATAATTACAAGAGTATAACGTTTTCCACCCAAACTTTGTACACTCACAGGACCACAGAGATCCATGTGGAGCATGTGCAAAGGAGTAGAAATAGAAGAGCACATCTTGGACTTGAAACTTGCTTTGGTTTGCTTGCCTTTTTCACAAGCAGCACACAGCTTCAGTTTGACATATGACATATTCGGAAGTGCAATAACCAGATCTTTACTAGAAAGATTGTTGATGGTTYTGAAGTTGAGATGGGACAACCTTTTATGCCATAACCAATTTTGATCAGCAGTAGCCTCGGAGTAGAAACAGATGTTGGCGTCGGAAGAGCTAGAAGAGTCCATGTTGATCACATAGACATTATCCTTTCGGACACCAGTTAATACCGTCTTGCCAGAAGAGTCAAGAATAGTACACTGGTTTTCTTCAAACTTCACAATGAAATTGAGATCACACAGTTGATTGATACTTAACAGATTGTGCTTCAGTCCATCCACATAGGCTACTCGATTGAAGGTAACCGAGTCGTTAGAAAGAACACCATATCCTCTAGTAGTACCTCTGGCATTATCTCCAAAGGTTACAGAAGGACCAGGTTCAGACACATAGTTGATCAACAGGGACTTATTTCCAGTCATGTGTCTTGAACATCCACTGTCCAAGTACCATATCTGTCGGTGTCCTAAGCCCTGCAAACACAGATAAATCAGTTTTTAGGTACCAATTTTACAATGGGTCCATTGGGGTTAGGAGTATATTCTTCTTTCTCTTCTCTTACTGGCCTAGAGATTCTTTCCTTGGGACAGTTCTTGGCCATGTGAAAAGTGTCACCACAGTTATAACATTTTCGATAAATAAACACAGGCTTAATAGGAATTAAAGGTGTGTGCTTAACCGTGTTAACATGTTTTTTGGGTTTTTTGAGAGAAGAAGAAGCTTTGAAAGGAAGGACAGAGAAAGAAGAGGGTTTTGGACCAAGAATCCCTTTTTCAGACTCADGGATAGGTTTCTTAGAAGAAGTAGAAACCTTGGAAGCCTTTTTCAAAGAAACTGGTCTAGGAAC
>NW_020201635.1:0-1662 GCF_001531365.2 Cynara cardunculus var. scolymus
TCCAAGGCAAGAAAGTTTGTGCCTTTTCAACGATTTCTGCAAATGGTTATTAAAGCTATGATGGATGCGAATGAGAATATTCTGGCCAGAATACATTCAGAAAAAGGGCCAGCATTTGTCATGACCAGAATTCGACAACATACGGAAGTTGAAGATATGAAATCTATTATGCCTGTGCCACCAGAGTTGATTRCTTTTGCTGATCAGAATGCTAAGTGTGTTATAGACTATAGGAGAGTGATAGATCCGATAGTTCAGCCAGAACCGGTTGAACTTGCCCAAGGATCACCCCATGCCTCAGCTGAGAGAGATGTAGAAGTAGAAGAGAGAGTTCAGGCACAAGGAGTACCTGAACAGGGTAGTGAGCTGAGAGAAAATGTAATTGAGAGGGGTGAATTGGTGCGGGGAGCTTCTAATCAGCAACACACTTTAACTGCCAGAGCTTCTCCTTCTTCAGAAGCTACTGAATCAGATAAAAGAGCAGATTTTGGTGATGATAATAATGATGATGATGCAACAACTGGACATTTTGATACATTTGCTGATGATGTTGCCACAATCTTCCCTGAATATGCAACTCAACAAGCTTGTCCCAGTCTACTATCATTATCCTTTAATGTTGATGACTATGATCGAATACTTCAGGATATGTCTACTGGAGGAGGAGATGAGGGAGTTGAAGTTGAAAATCAAGAGAGCTTGAGAGAACGGGAAGAAAAAGAACATGGAGAGGGTGTGAGTGGAGCAGAAAAAGAAGTACAAGCTCCTATCCAAACGAAACAGTTAGCCGGGCACCCACATCTGCTACTGACATTCATTTGTTGAATCTTAGTATTGAACAAGACGTAGCTAGCCCAGCTATGCAAWTGCACACCCTTCCTATCCACTCAGTTGGTTCTCAACAACCAACTGTTTCAATTTCTCACGGGGATTTAGCACATACRCTAACTACTTCTCACTTGGAGAATGTAGTTATTGAAACAAGTAGGCCGCTGCCCCAGCCTACGACTTCGATTTTGTACACCTCGAGTTTAAAGCCGATACACATCGGTACACAAGAGTCAGGAGCATCTGTTGCTCCAAGTGCAGTTCTCTGTGAACTAGCCGGAACGACCGGAGTGATGTCTGTTGACATATCACAAAGACAGGTCGGAAGTCCTACCAATGCTAACATTACGCCAACATTGAACATAGGCACAGCAGTTTATTCAACTGTTGTTTCAACTGGTAATCTAAGTGATCCAGGTGTGAGTTTACCCGACTTTGTGTCAAGGGAATATTTGGACGGTGCCCTAAAGGCTGTTCAAGAAAATTTTGACGCACAAATTGCGAGTGTGAAGAGGTTGCTTAAGGGGAAAGAGCAAGTAGTTGAAGAGCCACCTTCTACGCCATCATCACCACCTGTACCATAACCATCTGTACCAGAATTATCGGTGGATGAGCTGAAATCATTACTCTATGCTAAGTTGATGGCTGCTCAAAGTGAAGATGCTGAAGATGCTGAAGATGCTGAAGATGCAGACTTGGTTGGCCTTCTTCGTCAACAAATTGATGTTAACCCAGTAATTAGAGCCTCAGAGTTTTTGATTTTTCAGGATGTGATGAGTGATAAACTTTCTAATATGAATCACTTAATTACTTCAAATACCCAAGATATAAAAC
>NW_020201635.1:3382-23038 GCF_001531365.2 Cynara cardunculus var. scolymus
TTGTAATTGTAATTACACATTGATTACATCATTAATCAGAGAAAAGGTGATTTGACAGCAAAGTAATTCTCTCTATCCAATCTATCTTGAATTCATATTTGTTCTTGAGATTTGATGAAGATTTCTTCAAGATTTGTATGAAATTTGGACTTATCATTCTCAATGAAGGTATCTCTCAAAAAAAATTAGCAGCCAGAACTCCTCAGCAAAATGAAGTTGTTGAGAGAAAGAACATAACTCTTATGGAGGAGGCAGCAAGAAAAATGCTTGCTTCATCATGCCTGCCCATCAACTTTTGGGTAGAAGCTATATCTACAGTCTGTTACACTCAAAACAGAGCAATCATCAATAAGAGACTCCAAAAGACACCCTATGAACTCATCAACCAGAGACGTAAATATGTCACATACTTTCATGTCTTTGACAAGAAGGCTGATGAAAGTATCTTTCTAGTATACTAATTATTCGTTAAAGCTTTCAGAGTATTCATCAAGAGGACAAGAATCTTCATAGAAAGCATCAATGTATCCTTTGATGATACATCACCAATGACTTCTGGACACCTCAGTATAGAACTCAGATAAAACCTGAAGACTTTTCCCTCTTCCTATCACAAGTCTAGAGGATCAAAACTCGGTGACTTATTTGAAGACTTGTTTGAAGAATAAGAGGACACCTTTGGCCAAGCATCAAATGAAGATTTGTTGGAATATAAAATTGTATTAAAGTCCTTGTGCTTAATTGTTTTACTTTGTTGGTTTACATGTTTTTTAATAATGGTATAAATAGGTTGCTTGTTATTATATACAGGTTTTAGCATGTATATATTTGAGTTTTGTGGATTTTTGTTGAAAAACTTTAAACATGTTGTCTATTTGTGTATATCGCTCGTTGAAGATACACTTTAAGCGATATTACCAAGAACATCACTCATTGAAGGTTTGAAGTTCTGCTTTGAACAACATCTTGAAGGTATCACTTGTTGAAGTCTACGTTAAACGATATTTTGAGGAATCTGCCCAACGGTTGTGCGATATTCTGTTATATCGCCCAAGATATTGAAAGGTATTTATGAAATATCGCCCAAGTGTTGAGCGATATTCTTGTGGTTTTTGGAGATAGTCTATATCGCCTAAGTGTTTTGTGATATTCTTGTGAGTTTTGGAGATTGTGATCCCAATTTCAAGTCTTAATTAATCCATACAACATGAATCAAGAACATAGAAGATAGAAATGAATATGTCGGCATGTATATTGATGTCAAAAGTATACAGGTGTTCTTGAGTCTCTCTCTGTGAAATTTCTCTCTCAATCACTAACTGTTTTCGTACAACTGTTGATACAACTAACATAACCAACTATTTATACCAACAACTCATACAAGAAACAAGTCTAATATCACAAAGCATATAAAACTCTTCAGGCTCGGGACTTGAATACAACATTTAGATCCAACATTCTCCCCGTTTGGATTCAAGTCCAACAAGAATAGCAAATTTTTTAGATCTTTAAGCTTTCAGCTTTAACAACAACGATCTTCATAATTCATTCAAAAAACTTTAAATCTTCAAGATTTGATCTTTAAGCATTAGCAGCCTTCCTCTTTCAAAACTCTTTCTTTAAACTTCAAAACTCTTACAATCTCCCCCTTTTCTTTGACAAACTTCTTTAAAACAATCTTGAACAATCTTCTTCAAACATTAATCATCTTCAAAAATTTATTAGCTCCTAGATAGAAACTTCATTTCAACTTTCGAACAATATCCCCCTTTTTTTTCAAAAACATAATTAATATTCACAATCTCCCATTTATAACAAATGAGAAATAATATTCTCATTCACTGCCCCTTGATCTCAGCAATACAATAATCATCAGAAATTTTCAGCAATTTTCTGCAATGTAATTTTCTTCACTGCTTCAAATCTTTGATAACTTCCCCAATCTTCAGAAATGACTTAGAAATTTTCATTCATTTTATGTACACTCCCCTTTATGATGATAATGAGGAGCATTATCATCATACCACAAAATGAATGATCATGAAAGTACACCGTCAATTCATACAAATTTAAGCAAATCTTTTCAAATTTGCTTAATTAATCTTTTCAGATTATGAAATTTTGGGGAAGAACCATATTCAACTTATGAATCTGTTTTCAATCTTTTATAAATTTTTTGGCATGTGAATACAACAAGTATATTCTATACAACGAATGTACTTTATATATAAGAATTTTCGACGATCATCTTATCAGGACTTCCATTCAATCATTGATAGCTTGAAAAAAAAAGTGTATCTATGAATGTTGTGATAGAATAACAAATATTCTATAAAATTTGGGCAGTGTAGAAATGATAAAGCAAAAAATGCTTCAATGTATGCTCAACAATATAAACAGTGTGGACTACACAAATTTATCTTACTTGATTAGTGATCAAAAAAACCTGAAAAGGGGGGGGGGCGACATATATTCTTCTTTTTTCAATATCAGTTATCTCCAAATGAGAAAACAATAGATAACGAGTTGCATGCCCCAAGTGTTAATGAAACACTTATCTTTTGAGAGATAAATGAGTAGTTGGTAGGGTTTTAAACAAGAGTTAGACTGGGATTTTCGTTTTTAATTTTAGTCTCGAAAAAATTGAGAACTAATAGATTATGCGTTTTCTCATATTATAGTGGATAGATTAGGATTTTGATATTCTTTTAATCCTAGACACAACTCTCATCAATTCTTTTAAGCTCACTTCAACTACCCCTCTCTTTCACATTTTAAGCTCAACATACCAGCCCATTTGCAAATAAGTTCACTCAATATGGTTGACCTCTTGGGTAGGGCTATCGGTTCTGATAGTCCATATAAGTATTACTGATATGCACTCAACCCCTCTTAAGATTTATACAATGTACTCTCAATGAAAATGTATTCAGTTAAGCTCAATTGATCGCATGAGTTTGATAAAAAGGAATGTTGTGATTATGAATGTAGGGAGAAATGTACAAAGCTCTGTAAGAAAAAATTTACAGAGTTAGCATTCAAAGAATTATGAAATGTTTAACAATCAAAGAATTATGTTCAAAGAGTTTTGAAAACAAAGTTGAATACAAATGAGCATATTATCACCATAAATGGATTTTTCATTTTACAGACATGATAATAACAATTTGAAGAACAGCTAAGTCAAGTATTGGAATTATAGATGAAGAAAAAATACACAAGTATTGACTCAATGAAATACTTGATCAGAAATAGTACTCGTTGCAAGCAAAAATTAAAATGAAAATCATTTAAAATCACACTTCTTAGAATAATAAAATCATTTAGAGTTCGAAGAAGTGGTTTGAACATTTGAAAACATTTTGATATACCTAGAAGTTGTCCTTCTTCTAACCATATGAAGATAAATATTAGAAAAATATACCTGAGTTTTAGATCAGAATGAAATTTAGATCATGATGCTCCCACTTGAATTCAGCTCATACACAAACAAATTAGAACATTTGAGACCTCCCATTGTCATGATCAAATAGAGAATCTGACTCCCCCTTGACATGTACAAAAAAATATATCTTGTATTGTGTATAATGTGGAGGATGAACATCAGTATGATTGTTCTGATCATCATACACATCATGAATAACTCATACTTCTGACGATTGTAGCTTGAGTCCTACAATGTCTTGTTCAGAAGTCATAATAATTAAGAATAGGTTCAAAATTGAATTGTTCATAAGCTAAATCACTGAAGTTCGAGTTCTAGACTGATTTATCGAGAAGTCTGCACAAAAATCACTTTTGAACATCTGGGTTAGTATTCAAACAAATGTTCATGTTGCAGCTTTAGGAACCCACTTTTGAATACCTTATCTTTGGAACCCATTTCCAAACGAACTTCACATCAACAAAGAATAGTTCATTTTTCTTTTGAGAAAATTTATGTGAGATTTTTCTTTGAAGCATAAGAACATTTTACAGCTTTAGGTTTATAAAAAGAAGCAGATAAATATTTGAACTTCTTAGACCTGATCTGCTGTTTGCATTTGGCATTTATGGTGAAAGAATTATAACCACAGTAGTTGCAATACAAATGTTTTGGAGCTAAAGAAAGTATATCTGAATGAGTAAAATGTGTTAAATTCTTCAATTCAACATTCAAATTGCATTTCTTCTTAGAAAGTAAAACACATTTGCAACTATTAGGCTTAACTTTTGAATTCTTTGCAGAGGAGTTGATATTGAAAGAATTAGCACTTTCCTTCTGCAAGTCATCTTTCTTTCTCCATTCATAGCCAGTAGCTTTCAAATTTGTCACAGATAAGAAATTCGAATTCACAGAAGATTTGATAGTCGAAGACCCAGATTTTTTTAGATTTCAGATAAGTCTCAAAATCATTTTTAGAATTTAAGCTTGAAGACTCTCCAACTTCAAAAATACTCTTAGAGAGATTTAAATTTTCAAGAACAGTGGATTTGGATTTAGAAGCAATCTAAATGACCTCTGAAGTTTCATCATCTGAACTTGAAGGCATTTTATGTGATAACTAGGTCTGGGTTATCACCGAAGGTGATTATTATGTGATTATTTGATATATGATTACGTAAATATATGATTAATTGTTATAGTTAATCATATGGGTAGATGCTTACATCAGATTTATATGTGAGTGTGTATATTTTATGCATGAAAATATGTGAAGTTTTATATAAATACATGTGTGGGTGCATGTGTTTATGTGGTATGTATGTGTGCATGAATTTATTTGTATGCATAGGGTTCATGTATATAAGGTTGTATGCATGTTTCAGCCGCCTTTCTATTTGTAGAAAGATATAAATAAGGGAGTACAGGGAGAAAGGAAGTTTTCTTGCCTTTTAGGAGAGAATTGAGAGAAAGTGTTTCTGTGGTTTTCCTTGCTAAATTAGGAAGCTGAAGTAGGAATCAAGTCTGATTCGTAATTTGCTATTTTTCATCTTCAAAATCTGAATCTACAAAGGTGAGTTTTTATCAAAACATCCTTTGCATATGATTTGATTATCGGTTTATAGTTTACAGTTGATGATGTATTGAAAATGTTGTATCTGTTTTTGTTCATCTTTATTGGACGTATAGAGCATTTCACCGGTCACTTATTGTCCGGATTTTTATATTATGAAATTTGTGTCCAAACACAGTATTGATCGATAAGGGCATGTCTGGTCACTGCGATGACCGATGAGAATTATATGTTCGGACACTGTTGTTTAATAAAAGTATATTCGGACGAGTGTTACCCGGATTAAGGATCTTGTGTTTGAACGATTTGCTTATATCTGGACAGTATGATGTCCGAAGAGGGTGTGCGTCCGATTATGAGAATAATTTTTAATTAGTTAAGGATTGTCCGGATAGAATGTCCAACTAAGTTTTTGTCCGGACATGTGTTGGCCAGATAAGCTTGTCTGGACACAAGCTGTTCGTACAATTTAAATTAATGAACTTCAGTTTTGATGAATGGGATTTTTCACAATTGACATAATTTTGTTAAATCTGTTTTATTGTAAAAAGGGGTATTTTATATCTTTTAAAGTGGTAAATATATTAAATGTTTCTTCCAGACGTGGTGACATAAGTCTGTTATGGTTTGAAACTATATTTTGGGAAATGTTTCTTCCAGACGTGGTGACATAAGTCTGTTCTGGCATGAAACTATATTTTGGGAAATGTTTCTTCCAGACGTNAAATGTTTCTTCCAGACGTGGTGACATAAGTCTGTTCTGGCATGAAACTATATTTTGGGAAATGTTTCTTCCAGACGTGGTGACATAAGTCTGTTATGGAATGAAACTTTGTTTTAAGAGTTAGTTCCCCAAAACATGAGTGACATTTTTTTGTTCTGGTTTGGAACTGGGTGTTAGAACTTCCAGATTTGGTGACATAAGTCTGTTTTGGTAAGGAACCATGTTTTAAAGAATAAATAAGGGTGACATATCAAAGAGAGGTGTACTTATGAATATAAGGGTGGCAATTGCAAGTGTGGGTATTATTATAGATCTTGTTATTATCACTATCAAATACAATAACTCTAAATCAGCATTTCTTTGTGACTTGATGATTTAGAGGTATTGTTCTTTTTAGAAATAATGACTTTGATGTTATTGAGAAGGGGGAAATGATTTATCACTAGAGCCTTTAATTACCTAGGTTTTCTATCATGGTTCAACATATGTGGGAATGATACAGAGGGCCTCTGGTTGGTCTTTTAGAAGGACCAAAGGATCTTTGATCATGTGAAAAGACCTTAAAATATTTTTGGGAAGTTTTATGAACCAGAAGCTCTGTATGTATTATACAAAAGCTCGACATCTTGAAAGTAGTTATTTTCTTATTTTTTAAAGCTTTGTACCGTAGCTCTGTGTCCGAGCTCCGTAACAGAGTTTTGTCTTTGAAAAATGAATCTTTCCTTCAAGAATATTTATAAAAGAGCAAAGAACCAGAGGGTCTTTGATTCTAGCTTATTTTATCTTTTAAATTTCAGGTAGCCTCTTTGTAGACTAGAGACTTTGTTTGGTCCAGAGGATATCTGGTTGGGTATTGTTTCATTTGGTTACAGAGACTCTGGTCAGTAGAGCCAGAGGCGCTGGTTATCAAGGGCAGAGGAGCTCTAGCCCATTGAGTCAAACGAGTTTTATGGCAACTCTGTTAAGAGATCTAGAGTTCCAATATGTTACATTTGTGTTATGTGTTGTAGCAATTTGTTGGCTTTCTATTTTGATTATCAAACAAATAACATGTTTTTGCTTAAATGCATTCATTTCTATGTAAGAGATGTTTTATCAGGTTTTGGTGATCTTCACCCTACATTTGCGAAGAAGGGATTTACTCACTAGACCTTCCGTTCTAACCCTCATTTTCTGTTTCAAACAGTGTAGGATCTGCGGGATCTCGGGATAATAAGGGGAAGGAGAAAATATATTTATTGTCCTTATATTTTATCTGCTTTATGAAGATCAGCTTGATGCATGAATATTTTGAAGATACATGTTGTTATACACGTAATAGTACAAGGATATTCTTTTGGATTTTTTTTCATATGTAAATTTTGTACATATAAAATCTCTGTACTAATGGGACCTATGTGGTGTAATCTATATTTCTTTATATGAAATATATGTTATATGCAAATGTGGAGTTTGGGGTGTTACAAAAGGTGGTAATAGAGCCTGAGTTTAAAGGATTTTGGTATCCAAAGCATGATGCCAAGACTTAAACTGTTATTTGCATATTAAGGGTCCCATACATAGATGGTAGCATTGGGAATGAAGATAATGGGCTAAAGAGGGTAGTATGTAAGGTAAATTCGATTTACAAATGGCCAAAGTAATTATGAATTTACATGCACATATCTATACTCAGACACCTTATTATATTTGGGATTGTGAATACGTGATATTTAATATTAAAATATTTGTAGATGGTCAATCGATCAAGAAGATTTGAAAGGATCCCCCGCCCAAATCCAGAAGAAAAAAACGAATATCCTGACAATGCTCCGACTAATATTTATGGGAGTCGAGGCAGGGGAAGAACCTGGGGTAGGGGTCGAGGGAGGAGTCAGACTCAAGGAAGAAGTCAAACAAAGATTCATCTTGATCAAGCGGAATCCATTTCGGGAAATATCAATCAAGAGCATGGGTCTCAACCACAATATTTAACCAGGGATGTTCTGACTAAAGAAATGGGCAAACTAAGAGAGAATCTGATATCTATTATGGGATTACCAGCCATAGTAGAAACTAAACAAGTTAGAATGAATCCTATAGCTCCATCATCAAGCAATAATAAAGGGGGAGACTTAAAAATGTTTCTAACTTGTAAACCCCCAACATTTTAGGAGAGAGAGATTCGGTGAAGGCAATGTGCTGGATAAAGAAAATTGAATCGGTGTTTAACACCAGTATATGTTCTAAGGAAGATAAAGTTAGATTTGCAGTTTCTATGTTAAAATCTAACGCCTTATATTGGTGGGATGTAGAATCAACGGCTCAGCCAAATATTCTACAAACTATGTCTTGGGAAGAATTTTTTATCAGATTTAAAAACCAATTTTGACATAAGGCTGCAGTGAGGCAGATGGAAGAAGATTTCTTGAAGTTGGAACAAGGTAACAGGTCTTTGCGGGATTATACCGAAAAGTTTATTGAATGTTCTCGATTTGCAGAACATTATGTTTCTTCTGAATCCAAAAAGGTAGAGAGGTACATTTGGGGTTTGAAACCCTCCATCAGAGAATTTGTAATTGCTATGGATCCAACTACCTTTTCTCTAGCTGTGAATGTTGCTGAAGTAACAGAGAGAAACAAGAACCGGCAGGGTGAAGAAAAAGTAGTAGAGAAACGAAGATGGGAGGGGTCCTCAACCAATTTTTGAAGACCCAAATTTATAAAAACAGATGACCGACCTCCTCAACAACCATTTGCTAGAGCCTGTCCGCAATGACAACAGGTGCATCAGGGAAATTGTCAACCTGACCCAAAGAGATGTTATCGATGTGGCGAGTCATGTCATATATCGAGGGATTGCAAAATACCTAAAAGATGTTTTCAGTTCAATTCCCCCGATCATATTTGACCAAACTTTCCTCAGTTGAGAGCTCCTCGTTTAACCATGGGAGGAAATGCCCCAATTGCTCGTGGGAGGCCTAGTGCACCGAGGGGAGGTCAAAGTGGGGCGCGAGGCAGATCATTCCAAAAGAAAAAAAGTGAGGCCGAAACAATGCCAGATGTAACAGGTACTTTTCTTGTTAATTCTATATATGCTAAAGCGCTATTTGATTCTGGTACGAACTTTTCTTTTGTATCACCATCACTTGTAATTGTGCATATATGAATTTTGCGCCCCTTAGTGATGTGCTTGATACCGCTAATAGTTGTGTATCTGTTACCTACGTGTTTAATGATTGCATAATTGAAATTGAGGAGTGTGGGTTGCCGATCCGCTTATTCCCTATGCCAAAAAAAAAAAGAATTCGACGTTGTGGTGGGAATGGATTGGTTGGCAGAAAATCTGGCTAATATTTTGTGTAACAAAAAAATGATCAATATTGATTTGTCGGGGAAATGACCAATTGTTATTTATGGTGATCGGCAGGATCACCATACCTACTTGTTATCAGTTCTGAAAGTCTGAAAATGTATTCAGAATAAATGTTAGGGTTATTTAGCTTATGTGATAGATTCAAAGAAAGAAAATGTTAAGCAAGAGTCAATTCCGGTTGTATGTGACTATTCAAAAGTCTTTCCAGAAAATTTCACTGGTCTACTGCCTGATAGATCTATCAAGTTCCGGATTGATCTTTGACACCCCTTGAATACCACATTTGCATATAACATATATTTCATTACCAAGAAACATAGTTTACACCACACACGTCCCACTAGTACAAGGATACTTATATGTACAAATTTACATATGAAAAATTCCAAAATAAAATTCCTGCACTAAGAAAAATAAGCAATCATCAAATTGATTTTCCAAAAGTAGATATCATATAAGAAAAATAATTACATTTTCCCCTTCCCCTTAATATCCCTTAAAACCCCTGCGGTTCTGCATTGCACTTTTTTGAAACACAAAATGAGGGTTAGACCAAAAGGTCTAGTGATTAAATCATTTCTTTGCATATGTAGGGTGATAAACACCAAAATCTGATAAAAAACTATTATACAGAAATAATTGCATTTCAGCAAAATAATGTAATCCAACCAGATGATCAAAATAAGATCAACAACAGTCAATAATGAAATTGAATTAAAATTCCAATACAATCACTTTGAAATGCAATCTGGTCAAAACTCAAACAATCAACCTTGAAATCTGACAATATGCAGAAAAACAGTCAAGTCAATCAAAACCAAACAAAAAGATCTATGAATGAATGCTTAATACGGACAAGAATATGATCTAGACGTTAACAACAAATCAGCTTAAAGTGATGACTGATTAAGAATAAGAACAACAGTCAAAAGAGTATCCGGAGATTTATGAATACGGTCAAGGCAGTATGCAATATAAAGTAATCTGGATGAAGTCTTCTCAAAACTACTCAAGATGGTGGCCGGAGAACTAGAAATCCGGTCAAGGTGATGACCGAGCAACTTAGCCACAAAAACAATTTATAAATCGGACAAAGAAGCCTCCTATTTAATTGAAGTCCGGTCAAGTTGTTAAACGATTTAAGTGAAATCCGGTTGGGCAGTGAACGAATTAAATGAAGTCCGGACAAGATGAACTCGGACAAAACTGTAACCGATTAAGATGAACTAGGACAAGGCTGTAGCCGATTTAGGCTATGCTTGGATGAGGAGGTGATCGATTTAGGGATTATACAGATGATGAGGTGATCGATTTAGCAAACTCCAGACAAGGTAATCATCGTATTCAACTACCAATCATCAAATTACAAAACAGTTAAGGTGGAAGCCGAATTATGTAAACTCTGGTCAAGGATGCATATGTTAAACAAATAAATGACAGCCACACAACTCAATGGATAAGGCATCCAAGTTTGACCAAACAATTAAACAATTAAAATTGAATGAAGCCACCAAAAAAGAGTTCACAATTCACAAATCTCAAGCCCGGACAAGACAGTAGCCGTATTAGGAGAAGTCTGGATGAGCTTGTGTTAGATATATGTGAAATACGGACAGAGGATGGGCGACTTGAACAGTTAAAATTTGAATAAACCAGCCGCCAACTTTAACTTCAATATTTACAAAAATCAAACTCGGATGATGAGATGTCCGATGTAGATGAACTATGGAACAGTTAACCCACAATCACCTAAAGTTACAATCCGGACAATATGGTCTCCGGTTTAAGGAAATCCGGTCAAGTAGTTATGCGATTTACTTGAAGTCTAGACCACAATAATTGACTAAGTCAAACAATGAAAATTAATATGATCAAGAAAGCATCCGATTAACAACCAAAACAAATGAAATTATTAATCACAAACCGAAATTTTCATGAACTTACATCAAAATTTGGATCAAAGTCCAAGATTTTATGAGTTTTAATCAAGAACATAAAGTTTTTCAAAAATCAAAAATCTCTTCAAATCTTTAATCTCGATGATCAAATCACAAAATCGTATGAATAACAATGATTCACAATGTAAAAATGCATACAATGATTATGATTTTAACAGTCAAACACCCAAAAATGAAAGATTTGAGAAGAAATTTATGAAAATATGAAGAACACTCAAGAACACTTTGATGAATATTCAAGAAAAATTGACGAATTTTCAGTAAAATGTGGAAAAAATCTCAAATTTGTATGATTGCTTTAACCAATAACGCTGCAACAAGCTCTAATACCAATTGATAGTCCCAATCTTCAATCAATCTTCATATCTTCATCAAGAACAAGATAAGACATTTGAATTCACATAGGCTTTGTCAGTCGAACACCCAGACTTTTCATATTTATCAGATTTCGGAGAAGTCCCAAAATCATTTTTGAAATCAATTCTAGAAGACTCTTAGACCTCAATCAGTGGGATAAAATGTATCAATATCATAATGAGAAAAATCAAGTTTTCTAGTTGCGTAACTAGAGTTCAGATCATCATATTTTAAACCCATAGTTTTGAAATTTGGTGTTTTAGAACTTCCTTCATCTGATTTGTGCAATTCACATTTTAAAGATATAGGTGATTCAGATTTAGACTTAACAAAAACCACTTGAATAGAAGGAATTGAGAATTTCGCTAACCCCCTTTCATTAAAATCACTATAAGGATTTTCGCGCTTTTTCAAAGCATCAGACTCTATAAAACCTAAACCCATCTGAGGATTGTAAAACCTTAAGTCCTTTTGTTTATGCGTTAAAATTTTCAGAGTTTGCTCAGATTGACCTCTTTTGAAATTTATCTCTTCCAACAGTTTGATTTTATCATATAAATAACCTCTTTCTTTAAAAATCATATCAAAATTCACTTGGATGTTGACTCTCTCACCCTCTGATTCATTCAAACCACTTTTCAAAGTGGTGATTTTGTCTTGAAGATCATATATAAGATGATCTTTTTCCTTTTTAATCTTTTGTTTCTCTATTTTCAAACCTTCACTTAAGCTCTTATAACCTGTACTTTCAGTTTGGTAATTTAGCATTAGAGATCTTTCAACCATAATCCTTTTCTTTAAATCTTCAAAATTCAAGGATTCGATCTCATAATAAATGACATTAGTAACTCAGATGTAGAATCCATGTTTTGAGAAACCTTTGACATTTTTAAAATTAGACTTGAAAAAAAATGATCTTTTTAGAAAAATAAACTGGGATCGGTTTGAAATCTTCAACAATAATGTCCCCCTCCTACGACTTACACTTAACAAAATGAAGCACCCTACTTCCTTTAGAAAATCACTCAGCAAAGATTATCGGATACTAAAAATTGGTTATCGGACAACTCTTCTCCAGATAACACTTCACTGGACAAGACTTCACCGATAGAAGGAGTTATCGAACAATCTTGTGACCGATGAGAAGGGATATTGGACAAAGGAGTGTCCAATTAGAAATATTTGAACACTTGACCGATGAGACAGAGTATCCGAACACAAATATGAGCAATGAAACAAGTATCCAGACAAGCCTTTTGAACGATAAGAAGTAACAATAGCACATATATCAAGCGATGAGGCATTCCTCGGACACCTCTTTAAACGATAACAAAAGTTATCAGACAAAGCACATCCATGAGAAAACAAAATTAACTCAAGCACTGTGAACGATGAATAACAATTTACATACAAATTCAATATCTGATAAACACAATCTTATGGGAAGATGAACATTTATCATCCAATAAGTAAGAACACTTATCGCCAGAAATCGAAAATTCACCCAAAATGACCCAAAAATTTCAAATTGATGCAATTTTTTTTCACAGATTTGATCACAAACTATGCAGAAACAATTTAAACACAAACAATCTTAACCAATAACAATCAAATGGTCCAATTTTACTAATTTCGTAAGAACTGAATCAAGAACTTTCGAAAAACAGAACTTCGAAATCAACGCACGATTCAAATCCAAATCCAAATCCAATCTAGTTGATTTGATTAAGCTCTGATACCAGTTGTGATCACATATATTCAAGTGCATTCAATTCATACAACATTCTATCAAGAACATAAAGATTTTTAAGAATCTATTTGTCGGTTTGCCTCAATTTTATAAACTGTGTGTACAAGTTCTTGATGATACGGTATTGTCAAAGTATGATACGTATGAATTCTGTCAAAACTATTAACCAACCTAACTACCAACAACCACTACTATTTATAGCATCTTCCAAAACAAGAAAAGGTCAACTACCAAGGCTATAAAAGGAAAGTTTACAAAATTATCCATTACAAAGCATTTAAAACAATTTCGGCATAGGGACTTGAATACAACATTTTTGTTCCAACAAGGGAAGATGAAGAAGTATTCACCTTGAGGCTCATCCAGAACAAGGAGAATCTATTCAAGAAAATGTTAATGAGGAATACATTCAACATCCTAAGTACGTTAATCGGGACATGTTAGTAGAAGAGATGAGTAAGCTTAAAATCACTTCAACTTCTATTTTGCAAATACCTGCCAGAGTAGAAACTGAACAAGTGTGTTAGCCCAGACTCGAGTCTATAACAACAATTCAATACAAGATCATGAACACAAATTGATTACAAGTATGTCAGCATATATATTGATATTCAAAGTAGATATAGTGTGTTCTTGAACTCTCTCTCAATCGTACGTATACAGAATATGTCAAACTGTTAACAACAGTTGTCAACTTCTAACTTCAAACTAACACAACTACCACCAACTATAAGGAACAAACCAAACTACAAAACGTATTAAAATGCAATAAGCTCAAGAACTTGAATACAACAATTTTAGACCCAACAATCTCCTTCTTTGGAGTCTAGTCCAAAAACAGCAAATTCTTAAGATATTTAAAACCTCAACTTTAACAGGAATGATCTTCATAATTCATTCAGAAATCTTTATATCTTCAAATTTGATCTTTCAGTGTTTTAGAAATCTCCTCCTAATATTAATCAATTCCAGAAATTTACAAGCTCCCCCTAACTTGATAAAATCTTCGTTTCATTTTTCAAGCAATCTCCCTCTTTATAACAAATCTCAATTAATATTCACATTTACTTTCTTTCAACAGTAACTCTCCCTTAATCACAGCATGACAATTATCTTCACAAAATTTTCTTTACTCCTCCAAGAATCAACATTTTTCATTCATCTTGTATTAACTCCTCCAATCCCTAATCTTCAGAAATAACTCATTCATTTGATAACTACTCTCCCTTATGATGTAAACGAGGAGCATAAACATCATACCGCAAAATGAATGATTCATAAAAGTATGTTGTCAATTCATAGAGTATTTAAGCAAATCTTTTCAAATCCGCTTATTTAATCATTTCAGATCAAGATTTTAGGGGAAGTTCTGGTTTCAACTTAAGAAACTGTTTTCAATCTTTCATAAAAAGATTGGCCTGTGAATACAACAAATATATTTAGTACAATGAATGTACATTATATATGAGACTTTTTAACGTTCATATCACTAGAACTTTCATTCAATCATTGATAGCTTGAGAAAGAGTATATATGAATGTTAAGATAGAATAACAAATATTCCATAAAACTTGTGCAGTGTAGAAAATATAAAGCAACACATGCTTCAATATAAGCTCATTAAGATAAACAACGTGGACTACACAAATTTATCAGACTCAAATGTGATAAAATATACTATAAGGGGGATATATATCTTTCTTTTTCAATATCAGTATCTCCAAATGAGAAACAAATAGATAATGAGTTGTGTGGTCCAAATGTTAATGAAACACTTATCTTTTGAGAAATGAATGAGTAGTTGGTGGGATTTTAAACAAGAGCTGTTCTAGGCTTTGCCTTTTTCAATATTAGTCTCGAAATAATTGAAAACTAATAGATTATGTGGTTTGCCCAGATTATACTAGCTGGATCAGGATTTTGATATTCTTTTAATAATTTACACAACTCTCATTTAATTCTTTTAAGCTCACTTCAACTTCCCCTCTCTTCTTCATTTTCATATCAGCACACAAAACCATTTTCAGTAAAGCTCACTGAGTATGGTAGTCCTCTTAGGTAGGGTTATTGGTTTTGATAATTCATTGAGGTTAATCTGATAAGCACTTAGTCCTCCTAAGATGTCACATTGTAAGCTTAATGAAAATATATTCAGCCAAGCTCAATTGATCACATGAGTTTGATCAAAAAGATATTGCAAATAAGCACATAATAAAAAAAATACCCAAGGAATTATTCAAACATCAAAATGTAGGGAGAAATGAAGAAGATATGTAAGAACATATTTACATATTAAGAATTCAAAGAAATATGAATTATTTATTTAAATATTTTTAGTTTTTTCAGAAAAACAAATTTGAATACAAACGAGCGTATTATCACCGAAAATGGATATTTCATTTTAGAGACGTGATAATAACAAATTGAAGAACAACTGAATCAGGTATTCGAATTATGTATGAAGAGAAAATACGCAAGTGTTGACTCAATGAAATACGTGATCAAAGATATCACTCATTTTAAACAAAAATAAAATGAAAATCATTTAAAATCACATTTATGAGAATAATATAATCTTTTTAGTTCAAATAAGTGGTTTGAACATTTAAGAAAACGTTTTGATATACCTAGAAGTTGTCCTTCTAAGCATATAAAGATTAAAATAAATAAATATACCTGAGAATCATATCAGAATGAAATTTAGATCATGATGCTCCCCTTTGAATTTAGCTCATACACAAATAGATCAGCATTTTAGTGACTCCCCTTTGACATGATCAAATAGAGACTCTGACTCCCCTTGACATGTACAAAGGAAAATCTCTTGTGTTGTGTAAGATGTAGAGGATGAACATCAATATGATTATTCTGATCATCATACTCATTGACAGTAATAGCTCGTATTTCTGACTATTATAGCTTGAGTCTTGAACTGTCTTGTTCAGAAGCCACAACAAATACTGAAGTACATGTTCTAAACTGAAATGTTTAGAAGCTAAACAACTGAAGTCTAAGTTCTAGAATTATCTAGAAATCTGCAACACTGAGAATTGAGTTCTAGACTGAGTTATCTACAAATCTGCAACACTGAAAACGGAGTTCTAGACTGATTTTTCTAGACGTCTGTAATACTGAGAATCGAGTTCTACACTGAGTTGTCCTGAAATCTAGAACACTAAGAACTGAGTTCTACACTGAGTTTTCTAGAAATCTGCAACACTAAGACCCGAGTTCTAGACTTAGTTATCTAGAAATCTACAACACTGAGAACCGAGTTCTAGACTGAGTTATCTAAAAACCTGCACAAAAATCACTTTGGAACATCTAGGTTAGTATCAAACAAATTAGTAGATATATCTTTATTACGCCATTCATACCTTTTCTTCAGAACCCATTTCCAAACAAACTTCACATCCACAAAGTATGGTTCTTCCTTCTTTTGAATATTTTTTCTTTTGAACAACTTTCTTTGTAGCACATGAAGCATAAGCATATTTGCTTTTGTGTGAAAGATCTGATTAAAGATTTGAACTTCTTAGATCTGATCCACTGTTTGCATTTGACATTGATGGCGAAAGATTTGTAACCACAATAGTTGCAATGCAAATGTTTTGGATCTAAAGAAAGTATATCTGAATGAGTAAAATATTTTGAATTTTTCAAATCAGCATTATTCAGATTACATTTCTTTTTGGGAAATAAAGCACATTTAAAAACTACTAGGCTTAGCATTGGATTCTTTATAGAAGAATTAATTTTGGAAAAATTCGTACTTTTCTTCTGTAAGTCCTCTCTTTCTCCATCCATATCCATTTTGCAATTTAGCTTTCACATTTTCCACATATAAGAAACTTGAATTCACAAAGAATTTAACAGTCGAATTTTATGCCTAAAGAATCTCCAATTTCAAATATACTCTCAGAAAGATTAATTTCATCAATGACAGTGAACTTGATTTGAGGATGAATTTGAGAATGACACTGAATTTTTTAAATCTGAACTTAAAAGGTTTTTGACAACCTCCTCAAGCTTCATGATTTGACTCATTAGTTTGGTTCGTTGATCAAAATTGGAATTTAAATCCTTCTCGAGATCATGTATCTTTTGTAAATTTGACTCATGCATTTTATCTTTACAAACAAGTCGAATGGTCAGTTCAGAAATTTCATCATTAAGCTCTTTAACTTTAACTAAAAATTCATTTTGAGCTTCTTCCATTGATTTCTTTTCAGATGTCAACTCTGCTTCAAGTTTAGAAATTTGCTTCTCCAAAGTAGAAATTTTAACATTTGAGTCAAATTAAGGATTAGAATCATTTTGCTCAATATTATTTTCAGTCAAATCAAAATCATAAATCACCTTTGATTCAGATTCAGGGTCTGAGTCATAGAGAACTTTTTCAAAGTCATCAGACTTAGAAGATTTTCATTTTGTGAAATAGCTTTCGAAGAGAAGTAAAAACTTTTTGTGGGATAAAATGATTCAATTTCAGAATGAGAAAATTCAAGTTTTCTAGTTGCATAACTAGAGTTTAAATCATCATATTTCAATCCCACAGTTTGAAATTCGGTGTTTTAAAACTTTCTTCATCTGTTTTGGTCATATCACATTTAGAAGATACAGGTGATTCAAATTTTGACTTAACGAAAAATTATCGAACAGAAGAAATATAAAATTTTGCAGATCCCCTTTCATTAAAATCGTACAAAGATTTTGGGGCTTTTCAAAGTATTAGACTCAAAAAATCCTAAACCCATTTGGGGATTGAAAACCTTGTGTCCTTGGATTTATGTGTCAAAATTTCTAGAGATTGCTCAGATGGACCTTGTTTATAGTTTATCTCTTCCAACTGATTGATTTTTTAGCACAAATAATCTCTTTCTTTACAAATTAAATCAAATCAAATTTTAATTGGGTGTTGACTCTCTCACCCTCTGATTTACTCAAACTCTTTTTTTAGAGAAATAATTCATTTTCCAAGATCAAATTTAAGTTGTTCATTTTCTTTTTTTAGTTTTCCTTTTCCTTTTTAAGATCTTCACAAAAAACTTTATAACTTGCACTCTTAGTTTGAAAATTTAGCATTGAAATCCTCTCACTTTTCAATCTTTCTTTCAAAAATTTGAATTCTTCGTTCATGTATTTAACCTCTTTAATTAGCTCAGATTCTAATCTACTGCTTGACATCTTCATAGAATTGACTTGAAAATGATTGTTTCAGAATATGATCTTGAATTGGTTTTGTAATCTCCAACAACAGTGTCCCCTTCCTAAGATCTAGCACAAGGGTCCCGCTAGAAAATCGTTCACCAAAGGATATCGCTCACCAAGATATCGGTTAAACTGATTATCGCTTAACAAGGAATCCACTCACGCTTTGGGCAATGAGGGATGTTTATCGGGCAACACAACGAGTGATAAGCAAGGTTATCGGTCAAGCTATGGGCGATGAAGCACAAATCCCAATCAGCTCAATTGTTGGGCCGATTACGGGTATATCGGGCAAAGCTTATTCTGATGTAGTTCAACATTTAGTCAAAATAAATCACAAATTTGAGCGATGAGTACACTTGAGCGATGAGTATACTCTGGTGATGAGCTACCACTTGGGCGATGAGACTTTAAACCTTGCAAGCTTTGGCCGATGAACACATATATCGTGCAACCTTTGGGCAATGAATCCAAAATTCTTACACAATTTGGGCGATGAACACAATATATCGTTCAACACTTTGAGCGATGAAGGTTTAAATGCAAATTCAACGCGGCGATGAAGAGTGTTCTAACAGGTTTTTCAAGAATAAAATATCAAATTTGATAAAAAAAAATCCAAAATTGGATGCAATAATCTGCATAGATTAGTTCGCAATCAACACATAAGCAGTTTTAATACATACAATTATACCAAAATGGATGAAAATGATCCAATTTGATCAAAACAAATTTCGAACAAAAACAGAAAGTTTCGAACAAGATTATGATAACTGGATCCTGATTATCACATAAGGTAATTAATACGTGATTAGTTGATATATGAATACGTGTTAGCATGATAAATTGTGATATATTTGATCATGCCAGTATGAGAAATTTTATGCATAGGTATTATATGGATAATATATATATATATATATATATATATATATGTAGGCATGTTATATGTGGAATTGCATGTATGCATATATATACATACATGCATGATAAATGGATACATGATGTTGTGTAGCCGCCTTCCCTGTTTGGGAAGGGTATAAAAGGGGTTGAGGCCTCCAATCCACTCTCTTGCCATTTTTGTGAGTCTAGTGAGCGATTTTAAAGAAGAGGGTGTTGATCGGATTGCTCAAATTTTAACTGGATTCATTTTGGTTTCAAAAAGACTTTATAAGGTGAGTGGTTAAAATGCTTTAAACCATTTTGTATCTTGAATTATGTTTTAAAAGTTCTATACTTTCACACCCCGCTAAAGCGGAAACATGGGATGATAACAGACAAGCGAGTCTTGGCAACAGTTACAG
>NW_020201635.1:23813-28248 GCF_001531365.2 Cynara cardunculus var. scolymus
AAAATAACAAAAACAGTAAAAATGGGGCCGTGAACTCACAGGTTTGGCGAATGTCAAATGTTTCCTTAAGAGACCTGCTTAACACTTGCTCGGACTCCCTGATAGAGCAATCAATACTTAATAAGAAGAACTTCTAAACTACTATAACTTGAGCTGGGTAAAGCTGTTCAATGCAATATTGCCAGATACTAATACCAATACAGCTGATACATCAAATATTTGGCTTAAGGGGAAAATTCCAACATCTAAATAATGGCATCATTAAATGCCATTTCAAAACAAATGATGGTAGCCGCCAACTGTTGGAATCAAGAGATTTTGAGTGGGTTTAACACCCTTCCCAAGAACAATTTACAGCCTTGAGTCACCCGTCTCCCCAAATCGGTTGCATGCCCAAGAATGGCAGCAAAATGAGGCGGTTTCGACTCMACAATGTCAAMAATAGARACTGTTAACACCAAAATCCTTATCTCTAAATAATTTTCAGAACAGAAATAGAACAAATGAGGAATTTGAGTTAGCGAGCAACAAGATGAGAGAAAAGATTTAGAGACGCATGCAGACCCAAATCACCCGAATGTGATATCGGCCTTATATGCGAGAACTCTCTTCTTCTCTTTGGGATTAAAAGATTCCTTAKGTCACAGATTACCATCTGATGAAGACACATGCAAGTCTTCGATGGATAATCTCACCATCTTTAATTCCCGAAACTTGTGTTGAGCAGAAAGAGAAATTAGGAATTTAAGCACTAAAAGAGGAATAGATGGCTTTTAGAACTTACCTTTTTGAAGACGAGGCAGATATGAGTGACCTGAACACGGCAGAATTCCTAAACTTGTAGGGATAAGAGTTTGGCTTGAAGGTGATGAACTTTAGAGAGGGAGAATCGAGAAAAAAGCTGGAGCTTTTTGAATAAAGGAGAGTTTTCAAAAGAGAAGGGGGTATTTATATGGGGCTTCTARAGGAGTAGTGGGCTGGCCTCTAAAGGCCCAAGCCCAAGGGGCTTTTACTTCTCTAAGCTGAGCCCCAAAAATATAAAATAACCAAAACGTCCAAGTCTGGAAAAAGACTAACTGCCGTGCCAAATTGATCGATCATGGGAAACCAGCGTCTCAGTAAAAAGGAAACTTAGCTTCTACGAAGAGACACCAGAGCCTTTGTGAAGAGACGACAGAGTCTCTGTGAAGAGACGACCGAGCTTCTGTGAAGAGACGACAGAGCTTCTGTGAAGAGACGACAGAGCTTCTGTGAAGAGACGCCAGAGCCTCTGTGAAGAGACGCCAGAGCCTCTGTAAAAAGACAACATAGCCTCTGTAGCTATCATCAAAACCTCTGTAGCTGTCACCAGAGCCTCTATGGCTGTCTCCAGAACCTCTATGGCTGTCACCAGAGCCTCTGTGGCTATTACCAGAGCCTCTGGTTGTTCAATCCTCTGGTTGATCAGGCGACCTCTTCAGAATCATACTCTGGATAAGGTTAATCCTAAAAGACTTAGCTTTTCAAATGAAGGTTCCGAAATATGGTTCTAACCTGAAAATCCAAAAGTGTAGAGTTGTTACATATACCTGTTTAAAGTTTAATCCGGCTATGTGTTGAACGATTTATACATTAAACCGGATGGTGGGTAAATGATTTAAGATTTAAATCGGACAAGGGTTGGGCGGTTAAGCCCTAGACCGGTCAAATGTTAAGCGGTTTAGTTTAAAACCGGTCAAGCATTGAGCGATATATGAATGTTGAGTATGGTAAACATTTTGAACAGAGAAGTATGAATACGACCATGTGGTGACCAGATTATTTTAAATCGGTCAAGCTTTGGACGATATGTTGTCCAGATTTGTTATCCGGATAAGAAGTCTTGAAATAAGTCTAAGTGTTAAATTGGACAAAGCTTTGAAATATATGTTGTCCGGATTTGGTAAACCGGCCATGACCTGACCGGAGATGAAGTCCGGCCATGCTTATGTTGACCGGATTTGTAATATGCCTTGTAAAAGGAGAGTTTTGATAAAGATAATTTTTGAATTGATAATAGTTCCATTTGACTGCGGTCTATTTGGAATTATTTTTGTGAAATATTTTAATGAGGAAATAAGAGTGGCATATTAAGGAGAGGTGTACCATAGGATAAGGGTGACATATCAAGGAGAGGTGTACCATGGGATAAAGGTGGCATATCAAGAACATGTGTACATTTGAATATAAGGGTGACATTTGTGTGAGTATTATATGATATAACTCTTTCTATTATATCCTTTAAGACTACCGTGGTCTGGAATCTTTATTTCTTTGTGATTTAAAGATTTAGGATCAAGGTTCTTATTGGAAATCATAGTCTGGATGTTATTAAGGAGAAAATAACAGGTTTGTCCTGAACTTTACATAAACCTTGTTTGATTAGAAAAGGTTAAAAGTGGCATTATATGAACCCCTGGTTGGTTCAAAGGTATGTTATTTGAATAATCTGAATACTTGGCTTGAAATGTGGACAGGTACTGGTAATATGTTCCTATTTGTTATATATATATGAAAAGATTATTCTTATACAAAGTTTTGGTGATTCCACCCTGCAATAACATAAATAGGGTAACTCACTAGACCTTTCGGTCTAACCCTCGTTTTGTGATTTTAAATATATATTGCAGGAGGTATGGACGGTAAGGAGAAGGGGAAAATGTAATATTTTCGTATATGCATATCTACATGAAGATTTATCTATGATGTATAGTTTTGATTAATGAACGATGATTAGTACAAGAAATGTATTTTGAATTTTTGGATCCTGTATTCAGTAATGGTAGAATTCTTGTACTAAGGGACCACAGTGGTGTATAAACATATATTTGTTGTATGTGGAATATGCGTTACATGCAATGTGTGGTATGGGGTATTACAAGATTTTCAAGAATCCAGCTTCAAAATAGTTTCAAAACCAATCCAGATTGAATCTATTTGCTGTGATACCAATTGTTAGCCAGATTTAATCTAGTAAAGGTTCAGAGGAATGTTAGCAAGTCTAGTAAAGGATGATCATGAAATTCTATGTTTTGAAGGTAGAGTTTGGGTGCCTTACCTCAGATTTTGAGGCATAAATAATCGGAAGAATGTTAGCAACTCTAGTTGTTAGATCCCATCTTGTAAAAGTGTAAGTAGGAAGCCTCTTACTCTACTCGTTTAGGACATATGTAACACCCCAAATCTCACATTGCATATAACACATATTACATACATAGAATACATGTTCAAGCCCACAAAGGTCCACAATACAAGAGTCTACATTACCAAATACACAAGTCAAAATTTCCAAAATACATGCTCTTGTATTACATATCATTCAATATCAAAATGCATCCTTCCATCTTCATAAGGCTAAGCACATAAGGACATAGTTTACAATATTCCTTTTCCTTTACTATCATTATATTCAGCATTTTTTGCAATACATATTTGAAAACACAAAATGAGGGTTAGACCTAGAGGTCTAGTGAGATTTCCTTTTTCCATGTAATTGCAGGGTGAAAATCAGCAAAACATTAATTGATTAAATCATTTCACATCTCAATATGTAAATCCACATTCTGTTTGAGTCCATCGGACCTCTGGTTCCAAAGATCAGACTTAGAAAATATTTTAACAAACAAGAGGACCAGAGCTCATCTGGTTCCTCTACCAGAGCTTCTAGTTAAGCCAACAGAGCCTCTTACTTAACCAAAATTCTCAAAACGTTCAGAGATCAACATCATAGATAAGAAAATAGCTTTCCCAAGAAGTAAATCATATTTATAAAAGGATCTTGTATGACCAGAGGTCTGGTTCTACTAGCCAGAGCTTCTGGCTCAAAATGCAAGACCAACCACAACTTTTGGTTCAACCCGCGTAGGTCAACCAGAACCCCTCTGGTCTGTCTTTCTTATAAGAAAAACTTATAAAACCTTTTTGAAAACTCTTAAAAGTATAATTTTGACTCAGAGTTCTTATCTATAGATACAGAGCCTTTGGTTTAACTAAACATGTTGGGTCAGCAGACTCGGTGTTCCCTCGGTAGGTCAAATCCTCGTCCTTAAACCCACCGCTCCTGTAGCAATGCAGGAGCATCCCACATCGGTGAGGCTAGGGAGTCTTCTCTTCCTTATAAGGAAGTGGGAGTCTTTTCCTACAAGTGACGCATTTTAGAAAGCAAAACCGTGAGGGGTTGTTGCCGTACGGGGAAACCCCGGGGCAGCCCAGAGCGGACAATATCACGGGGCGGCTCCCTACTGCAGTTACCGGTCCAACAATTGGTATCAGAGCTAGGGCCGCACCAATGTGGGGGGGAATGTTGGGTCAGCAGACTCGGTGTTCCCTCGRCAGGTCAAATCCTCGTTCTTAAACCCACCGCTCCTGTAGCAATGCAGGAGCATCCCACATCGGTGAGGCTAGGGAGTCTTCTCTT
>NW_020201635.1:29518-30673 GCF_001531365.2 Cynara cardunculus var. scolymus
GAGCGGTATTCATATAAACCGTTTACATTTCTTCATTGAGCGGTATTCATAAAAACCGTTTACATTTCTTCATTGAGCGGTATTCATATAAACCGGACATGTCTTGAGCGGTGTTCATATAAACCGAACGTGTCTTGAGCGGTGTTCATATAAACCGAATGTGTCTTGAGCGGTGTTCATATAAACCGGACGTGTCTTGAGCGGTATTCATTCATTTTTTATCCGGTTTAACACTTGTTTTCTATTCTTTTCATAAACCGGACACCTCTTGCACGGTTTATTCATATACCGGTTAAACTTTGAGCGGTTATTTTTGGACGGTTTGACTCTTTGACTATAAATAACAGTTTTACTATTCTTTTTATTTTTTTTACTCTTGACTGTTCATCGTCGTCTCTGCTTGATATCCGCCTGCATCGTTCGTTCGATCTTACTTTGAAGGACTTAAATCAATCATCATTTGTGTTCGTTTTCAACTCATAATCCAGGTTTTTGATTCGATTTCTATATCTCATTACTTCATTCATTGATTTGATCTCTTTAATATTCATATATGGTGTTCATGTTCATAGTTGGTTATTTTGTCATAAGTGTATTCTAATCTCYTWTTAACTGAGTTTAGACTTTGATTAGAATGTATTTTGACTCGTTTTAATGTTTCGTTTAAGTCTGTGATTAGAATTTTTTGATTTGTGTTGATTTTGCAATGTTTTTATGTTTTTTTAATCATTTCATGTTTGATCGGAAATCTCACCGGACACGGTGATCGGATTTTAATCCGTTCAACCTTAAACCGGTTGATGATTGTCCGGTTTAGTGTTTTGGTGAATTTTTGTTTGTCGTCCGGACTTCTAATCCGGACAACATTATTGAATATTTGTTTTTGTTGTTTGTCGTCCGGACTTGTTATCCGGACATTGTCTTGAGTGTTTTGGTGTCTTGACCGGACTACTAATCCGGTCAATGTGTTTTTGTGTTTTTTTTTTCAAATTTTCCTAAGTGTTGATTTTTTTTTCATTATTTTTTTTCATTTTGTTTGTGTGTGTGTGTGATTTTTTTTGTTTGTTTGATTTTTTTATTATTCAATAATACAATGGGTACTAATAGTTTAGAATTTTTACAGGTATAATGGCTGTAATTCAACATCAATCTGAC
>NW_020201635.1:32139-33915 GCF_001531365.2 Cynara cardunculus var. scolymus
AGTTGAAGTTGAAAATCAAGAGAGCTTGAGAGAACCGGAAGAAAAAGAACATGGAGAGGGTGTGAGCGGAGCAGAAAAAGAAGTACAAGCTCCTATCCAAACCGAAACAGTTAGCCGGGCACCCACATCTGCTACTGACATTCATTTGTTGAATGTTAGTATTGAACAAGACGTAGCTAGCCCAGCTAAGCATTTGCACACCCTTCCTATCCACTCAGTTGGTTCTCAACAACCAACTGTTTTAATTTCTCACGGGGATTTAGCACATACACTAACTACTTCTCACTTGGAGAATGTAGTTATTGAAACAAGTAGGYCGCTGCCCCAGCCTACGACTTCGATTATGTGCCCCTCGAGTTTAGAGCCGATACACATAGGTACACAAGAGTCAGGAGCATCTGTTGCTCCAAGTGCAGTTCTTTGTGAACTAGCCGGAACGACCGGAGTGATGTCTGTTGACATATCACAAAGACAGGTCAGAAGTCCTACCAATGCTAACATTACGCCAACATTGAACGTAGGCACAGCAGTTTACTCAACTGTTGTTTCAACTGGTAATCTAAGTGATCCAGGTGTGAGTTTACCCGACTTTATGTCACGGGAATATTTGGACGGTGCCCTAAAGGCTGTTCAAGAAAATTTTGACGCACAAATTGCGAGTCTGAAGAGGTTACTTAAGGGGAAAGAGCAAGTAGTTGAAGAGCCACCTTCTGCGCCATCACCACCACCTGTACCACAATCTTCTGTACCAGAATTATCGGTGGATGAGCTGAAATCATTACTCTATGCTAAGTTGATGGCTGCTCAAAGTGAAGATGCTAAAGATGCAGACTTGGTTGTCCTTCGTCGTCAACAAATTGATGTTAACCCTGTAATTCGAGCCTCAGAGTTTTTGATTTTTCAGGATGTGATGAGTGATAAACTTTCTAAAGTTAGTCACTTGATTACTTCTAATACCCAATATATAAAACGTTCAATAGATGTTCTTGCCGAAAGAGTGTCTATACTTGAAGAATCTTGCAAGTCTCAAGCCGAATCTCTTAAACGAAAGCATGACGATCAAGATGATCCTAATAGTCATGAAGGGGAGAAGAAAAGGCAGAGATTGGCTGAGACATCTCATCAAGGTGCAAGAGTGGGTGAAGAATCAATTCCTCAAGATGAAAACGTTGAATGTTCTGCTCCGGAGACTGCAAGGGAAAGAACAAATGAGGTTATTGTGCTTATAGATGAAGAAGTGGTGACAAGTCCAACGATCGAGCCAATGGTTGAAAAGCCGGCGGACTCCACTGTAGAAACAAGGCTGCTTATGGACTTGTCAGCCAATGTAGGTTTCAAGAGTATATTTACATCTTCTTTGGGTGGAGAGCAGGATTTTGGTGAAGATGTGGAGAATGTTGATGAAACTACTGGATTATACTTTGATTTTGAAGATGATATAGAAGAAGAAGATTCAGAGTTTCCTATTCAAGGTGATCCACAGTCTACTCCAGAATTTTTAACTGCTGATCTACCTATTGTGCCAGAATCAAGTACTCCAAAGCCAACTGTTGATCCTACAGAGATTTTTACAAAGAATTACATTCCATTCCACATCAGAGCAAATTATTTCGGTTATGATCGAGATCGAATCCAAGAGCCGTACCTTGAAGATATCTATTTTGGTATTTTCATTCATCACAGGAAGCTTATAAGTGGTGATAGAGTTTTGGGGATCCACAAAAAGCCTAAGGAATTCAGAACAGAGTATAGACATTTGCTGAAGTCTAAATGCCA
>NW_020201635.1:34932-41424 GCF_001531365.2 Cynara cardunculus var. scolymus
AATTTTTTGTTAATTTTTCGATCTGATTCATCTGTGTTCATCACTGTTCTTGACTGTTCTTGATAAATTTTTTACCAGATTGGTTTTTGGGTCATAAATTGCTCATTTTTGGGTGTTTTTAATCAAGATTTACATCGCCARTTTCGGTTTTGCATTTTATACAACTTTGATTCACACTATTTTGTGATTTTCACAAGATTTGATACTTAAAATGACCAAAATCAAGTTTTAGTTTTTCTGGAAAAAGTTTATAAAAACTCATAATTTTTCATGTTTTGATCCATTTTTTTGGAAAAAGTGTGAAATTTTATGTTTTTGGTTGAATTTTATCCGGTTAAAACTTGTGCGGTATAACAATCCGTGTGGTGTTAGTTGTTTTTTAATATAGGTAAAACCGGACAACACTTGGAAGGATTGCTTGAACTGTTTATTAATCCGGCTAGTTACCGGACATAGCTTGAGCGGATTAATATTAAACCGGATAACACTTGAGAAATGGTAAGTGGTTTAATAGTTTGACCAGTTGACCAATCGTGAGGTAAGTGTGCGATTTAGGAATCCGCTTGGTAAGTAAGCGGTTTATCTTGAACGGTATTTGACTTTGAACRGTGTTTGACTTTTGTTGATTGAATCTCTTTGAATGTTGACTTTTGTGCGGTTTATACTTGTTCAACTTTAGTATATTTGCACGGTTTATTTTTGTGCGGTTTATGTTCGTGTGTTGCCCGGATTCATAATCCGGATAACTTGWWCATATTGAATATAGTGTTGATCGGACTTCTAAACCGCCTTTTTTTGATTAATGATGTAATCAATGTGTAATTACAATTACAAAGGAAAGACTATTTATACTAAGGAAAATAAAGCTAAACTAAATACAATAAAGCTAAGTAAATGGAGAAACTTGAATACAACATTTTAGCTCTAATCTTGAACCCAACAAAACATTTAGTAAAAAGACTTATAAATCTCAAATCATTATCTAGAACCCTCTATTTCTATTATGAGGACCAAGCAGAGCCCCTTAGGTTCCTTTCAAGGAACAACCACAGCCCCTCTGGTTCCTCTTTAATCAAACACTTGTTCCAAAACAAAGGTTATCCAAAACCATTGGCCATAGGCCAAGTTTTCCCCTTCTCAATAACATCAATACTATCATTTCTAATAAGAGCAACATCTCTGAGTCCTCAAATCACAAAGAAGTAAGAACTCAAATCTCTTGCAATCTTAAGAGACATAATAGCAAGAGCTATAATAACCACATACAATTGCCACCCTTATATCCAAAGTTACACCTCTCCTTGATATGCCACCCTTATAGCCGACGGTACACCTCTCCTTTACATGCCACCCTTATCCCATGGTACACCTCTCCTTGATATGCCACCCTTATTTCCTCATAAAAAACTATGGATTACTTCCAAACGAAGACATCCCGAAGTCACAACCGTCTTGATGAAACAACCTCCATAGTTTTATCCACAAAATCTATAGATTAATCCCAAACGAAGACAGATCAAAGTCACAGCCGTCTTGATGAGATGTCCTCTATAGTTTTCAACCAATAATGGTTTCAAAACAGTTTTATCATCAAAACTTTTCAAACTCAAGAACAATATGTTCTTTCAATGATTTCGAAAACATAATATCTCATTTAAATCCTCAAAACTGGATATCATTTCCAAAACTGTTTTAAAGAATCAACCTTTTCTTTTCTTTCCAAAACAGTTCCCAATACTCAAACTTTATAACAATATCACCTCTAAACTGTTAAAAGTAGTTTTACCATCTTTTCTTCAAAATCCAAATATCAAAAGTTTGTATCACAATATATATATATATATATATATATATATATATATATAAAGGCTTTAGTTATCAAAACTCACATTATCAAGCACAAATTCTGCAAATTTTAAACATACTGCAAATCTTCTAACAACACAGAATCTTCAAATCACTTTTGTGCAAAACTCTTCTCAAGAACACTTACACCGTCAGACACACCTTTTTCTCTCAAAAGGTTTCTTTTCAAAATAAGATGATAAAATAAGATCTTTTCTCTTTATCTATTTTTACCAAGGCGGTCACGTTTTTTATTAATATAAAATTCATAGGCGGTGGTGGGTTTTATTATTTTAAAACCACCTTTCTTAACTATGAAGACTTACCTCGTCTCACAATAAAATATTATTAACCATGTATGCATATTATCCATTGTGCACATAAGTTATTTACTTTCTTATACATGCACAGAATTATACTAATGCATGCATAGCATTATATTTCCACATTTATGCACATAACCCCTGCATCATGTATGTTGTCACATATGTGCATAATATTTCTGCAGTTAATTAATTAACATGCATGTCATCACGTATTTCACATAATAATCACATATAAGTTACATTAACCCAGGTTGTCTGAAACCTGGTTATAACATTATCTCCATCTCAAAAGAATTCCGTCCCGGAATTCATTTGTTCAAATAGCCAAGGGTAACGGGTTCTCATATCAGACTCTAATACCCACGTTGCTTTTGAACCCTTGTGATATCGCCACTGTACCTTTCCCAGACTGATTTCTTTATTTCTCAATACCCTGATCTTTCTATTAGTCACGGCTTCTGGTATTTCTACAAAGTTTAATTTGCTGTCTAGTTTGATCTCTGGAAGCGGTATTGCTAAGTTTGGATCTACCAAACACTTGCGTAGATTCGATACATGAAAAGTGGTGGGAATTAGACTGAGCTCTTCTGGTAATTCCAACTGATAAGCTACTAGCCCAACCCTTATGCAGATTCTGAATGGTCCAATATACCTCGGACTAAGCTTTCCTGTCTCCCTAAATCTCATAACACCCTTCCATGGAGATACCTTCAACATCACAAAGTCACCCACGCATAATTCAATCGATTTTTTTGCTTATCGGCATAACTTTTTTGATGATCCTAGGTTGTCTTAATTCTAGCACAAATCTGTTCAATATTTTCCGAAGTTACTTGCACAATTGCGGGACTCGTCGGTTTCTTTTCATCTACCTCATTCCAACACAACGACGTCCGACATTTTGGTCCATACAATACCTCATATGGTGCCGCTTAGATGCTGGAGTGGTAATTGTTATTGTAGGCAAGTTCTATCAACGACAAGTGTTCCTTCCATGATTCCTCGAAGTCGATTACATAGGTTTTCAACATGTCTTCGAGAGTCTGGATGGTTCTTTCACTTTGTCCGTCTGTCTGAGGATGGTATGTCGTACTTAGCCAAATATGTGATCATAAGGATTTTTGCAAACATTCCCAGAATTTTGAAGTAAAACTACTGTCTCTGTCAGAAATAATAGAGAGTGGAACACCATGTCTAGTCACAATTTCTTTGATGTAGATTTGAGCTAACCTTTCTAAAGAATAAGCTTCTTTAATCGGTAGGAAATGGGCAGATTTTGATAAATGATCCACTATTACCCATATTGCATCATATCCTTTCGGGGTTCGGGGTAACTTCATGACAATGTCCATTGTAATGTGATCCCATGTGATAACTGGATCTTGGTTATCATCCGAGGTAATAAATACGTGATTATTTGTTACAAAATGTTTATGTGACAGCATGATAAATTGTTTTATTTGATCATGCTAGTATGTGAAATTATATGCATAAATGAGTATGCATTAGACATGTAGGCATAATTATATACATAATGAAGTACATGCATAGGTGTGTATGTATGTGTGATTATGTACTTGTATTTATGCATGTGTGTGTACTAGAGTCTCATGTAAGCATGGTGTATGTATGCATGCATGTGAGGAGGGGAGGCTTTAGTAGCCGACTTTTCTGAAAAGGAAAGTTTAAAAAGAGGAGTTAAGCCCCCTTTACATTTTTCTGTCCATTTTTGAATAAATTAAGAGTAAGTGTGCGATTTTGAAGAAGAAGAGGTGACCGGATTTGATTCTCAATAGCATTTCAAGAAGGTTGTTTCAAAAGGCTTGATAAGGTGAGTGATTTCTAAACCTTTTTGTATAAAACTTGTTACTGGTTTTATTTGAATGTTGTTTATTATGGAAAGAAATCAGTTATTTGCTTAAGGGTTTTACTCGGATAAAGGGTAATCAGATTAAGTCTAAATCGAACAGGCCTTGGGCGGTATATTGTCCGGATTATTCTTAAATCGAACAAGGGTTGGGTGATTAAGCCCAAAACCGGTCAAGTGTTAAGCGGTTTCGTTTTAAACCGGTCAAACATTGAGCGATTTATGAATATTAAAGTATAGTAAACATTTTGAACGGACAAGTATGAATACGACCATGTGATGACCGGATTATTTTAAATCGGTCAAGCTTTGGACGATATGTTGTCCGGACTTGTTATCTGAACAAAAGTATTGGAATTTATTCTAAGTGTTAAATCGCACAATCCTTGAGCGACGTGTTGTCCGGATTTGGTAAACCGGCCAAGAATTGGACCGGAGATGAAGTCCGGCCAAGCCAAACTGACCAGATTTGTATTATGCCTTGTGCTTGATTGATGAAAATTGTTATTTTATCATAGAATGGAAAATTTGATATAAATGATTTTGGATTAATAATTCCATTGACTGCGGTCTAATTGGAATTATTTTTGTAAAATGTTTTGATGAGGAAATAAGGGTGACATATCAAGGAGAGGTGTACCATGGGATAAGGGTGGCATATAAAGGAGAGGTGTACATTTGATATAAGTGTAACAACTCTGCACTTTTGGATTTCCAGGTTAGGACCTTATTTCGGAATCTTCATTAGAAAACTAAGTCTTTTAGGATTAACCTTATCCAGAGTATGATCTTGAAGAGGTTGCCTACTCGATCAGAGACTCTGGCGTCAGCCATAGAGGCTCTGATGATAGCCACAGAGGCTCTGGCAACAGACACAGAGGCTCTGGTACTATCTACAACAGAGACTGGGTCTTTTCTCAGAGACTCCGGCAACTCTTCACAAAGACTGTCTCTTTTCTCAGAGACTCTGGCGTCAGCCACAGAGGCTCTGATGATAGCCACAGAGGCTCTGGCAACAGACACAGAGGCTCTGGTACTATCTACAACAGAGACTGTGTCTTTTCTCAGAGACTCCGGCAACTCTTCACAAAGACTGTGTCTTTTCTCAGAGACTCTGGCGTCAGCCACAGAGGCTCTGATGATAGCCACAGAGGCTCTGGCAATAGACACAAAGGCTCTGATACTATCTACAACAGAGACTGTGTCTTTTCTCAGAGACTCCGGCAACTCTTCATAAAGACTGTGTCTTTTCACAGAGACTCCGGAAACTCTTCACAGAGACTCTGTGTCTCTGCGCAGAAGCTCTGGCGTCTTTTCTTCGCAGAGGCTCTGTTGTCTTCTTTCTGAAGCACTGGTTGCCCATACTTGATCATTTCTGTACGGCAGCTGGTCTTGTTCCAGACTTGGACATTTTGGTTATTTTAGATTTTGGGGTGTTAACTTAAGGAAATGTGTAAGTCCTTGGGCTTGGGCCTTTAGAGGCCAGCCCACTACTCCTCTTGAAGCCTCATATAAATACCCCCTTCTCTTTTAAAAACTCTTCATTATTCAAAAAGCTCTAGTCTTTCTCGTTCTCCATCTCTAAAAAGTTTATCATCTTCGAGCCGAACTCGTCTTTTTGCAAGTTTAGGATCGCTGCTGTGTTTGAATTGTTCTTTTCTGCCTCGTCGTCAAAAAGGTATGCTCCTAAAGTCATCTATTCCTCTTTAAAGTGTTTAAATTCCTATTTTCTCTTCCTGCTGAACTCAAGCTTCGGAATTTAAAGATGGTGAGATTATCCATCGAAGACTTGCATATGTCTTCATCAGATGATAATTTGTGATCCCGAAACCTTTTTAATCCCAAAAGAGAAGAAGAGAATTCTTGCATTCTAGGGACCGATTGCACCTTCGGGTGACTTGGGTCTTGCATGCATCTCTAAATCAAATCTTTCATCTTGTAGCTTTCTTAGACACAAGAAATTCCTAATTGTTTTCTTTTCCTTTCTGGATCTTACTCAAAAAATGAGAATTTGGGGTTTTATCTGTCTCTATTCCTGGAAATGTATAGTCGAAACCATCCCCATTTGCTGCCATTCTTAGGCATGTAACCGGATTTGAGGAGGTGTGCGACTCGAGGTTTAAATTTTTCTTGGGAAGGGTGTTAAACCCACCCCAAATCTGCAATTTCCAACAGATGGCGGCTGCCATCAATCGCATTGGAAGGACATTAATTGATGCCATTATTTGAATTTTGAAGATATTTGTTAAAGTTAATAATTAAAGTATCCGCTACATTGGTCTTAGAATCTGGCGGATTGCATTAATAACAGTTTTTACMCAACTTAAGTTTTGGAACTTYAGAAGTTATTATTAAGTATTGGTTACTCTGTCAGGAAGTCCGAGCTGGTGATAGCAGGTCTCGTAAGGAAACAATTGATATTTGCCAAACTGTGAGTTTACGGCCCCACTTTTA
>NW_020201635.1:42193-45008 GCF_001531365.2 Cynara cardunculus var. scolymus
GCTTTAGCGGGGTGTGACAGATTTGGTATCAGAGCCTCGGTTATAGAGAACGCTGGTTTTTCCTTAAACCATCGACTATAACTAAAATGATTTCTGAACGATTTTCAATCATGTGTTTAAAGCGGGCCTTGTTGTTACACATCGGTTAAGTAATGTTTGATCACCTGTGCTTAATTTATGTGTAATAAAAAGAACTTAATCGATCTAATTATAGGTATGCTCTAGCTGTGACACTATTATGAAAAGCATGAGCTTAGTCCCACTTTTGCGAATATCTGTTTCCTAGGATTAGAGGCACAGGTCAAGAAGACCAGAAACATTGAAGTTGGAATCATTACCTTCGCAGAAGCTCTGCCATAAGTGAATAAGATAACCAGAGGATCCATGCATGATTTACATGATTGGTAGCATAGGGGTTGCCACGGAGGCTCTGGTCCCGCTACCAAAGGCTCTGGTTGGAGCAAGATGTAGGATCAGAGGGTCGTTGAACCCTTAGTATATCTAATAAAATTGCACCAGAAGCTCTGGTAGACACTCTGTGTACAGAGGCTCTGGCCTCGACACACCAGAAGCTCTGGTAGGCGTCTTGTGATCAGAGGCTCTGGCCTCGACACCAGAAGCTCTGGTAGGTATCTTGTGATCAGAGGCTCTGGCCTCGAAAGTTCTGTGAGGAAACAGAGGTTCTGATTTCATTAACAGAAGCGCTGGTATAGAACTCGGGTGTTCTCTAAGGATTTTAGCACGATTGTTGAGGCTTAGTGTTGTTTAGAAGTTYYCTCAAWACCGCTAAGCTCTTGTTAGAGGATACACCTTAGTAACCACGATTATTTATGTCACAGATCCTCTCGACGATGTCTTCAAATTCAAGCGAGTATTCCGTAGACGATTCCGGTTATGTAGCCGGTCGCTCCCAGAGGAACCTAACTCGTAACGAAGAGATAGAACCATATGACCAGGATGCGATTTCTAGTGGCACTGCGGTCGCCCCACAGGTGTCCTGCCTACCCTCAATGGAGCCAGCCCCTGATGTTCCATCACGAATCCAGCAAGGAACAAGGATCAGACTCACGCCTCGAAAGAGTGTCTCTGTACCATAGAAGGTGATGTTTAGAAACTCACAGAGGGGCGTTGGAGAGTCATCTCGACCCCAAGGTGGGAGCAGGATGACCCAAATTGTGACTGATATACCGGCATCCTATCCGCAAGGGATGAAACCATTGGAGAAGGAATGGGTAAGGAGGATCGCGGAGGACACGCAGATGCACCAGACTCAGCTCGGTTATCACCACAGCATCCTCAACAACCTATCAGAAATAGTGGAAGCGCATCATTAGGGTATAGAGTGGAACGGGGAGATGGCTGCTGCCGCCAGGCGAGAGATTAGGAAGTTATATAGGTGGCTGTTTGTTTTTAGCCTGATAATGCTAGCATTAGGAATGRTYATTGGATGGTTGTTGCTTTAGGAAGAATTTGGATTGGATTACTCTTTTGACCTGAAACTTGAAACTCTGTTTTGTATCTTTTCTTGACCAAGTGATGCATGATATCTTTTGGAGGAATTTCTATTATGTTTATTGGTTATGTGATTATTTATACCTTATATCGATTACTTGTCATTTTTCTATCCTATGTCATGCAAGTAAGACATGTAAGCATCCTCAAAATCTTATGGAAAGCTACTCATGACACTCTCAATTTTATGAATTCCCTTATGTTAGATTTAAAGAAATGCCGCCAAGAAGAGAAAACCCCAATCTAGCATAGCTCGTTTTAGAGCAACTTATTGCTGCACTCCCCAGCATAGTTAGCCAAGTGGCTGCTAGTTTGAATGCTAACCAACCTTAAAACTCGGAGCCTCGACCACCGCGGGAATGTACTTATAAAACCTTCCGAGCGTGCAATCCTAAGGAATTTAACGGAACAAAAGGAGCGGTAGGATTATTGACGTGGCTCGAGAGTATGGAATCCGTTTTGCTCATCAGCGATTGAGTTATAGCCCAGATCTGACAGTAGAACAATTTAATAAAAAGATTCAAGAGAGATTTGTAGAAGAAGAAGATGAAATAAAAATCAACGGCGCTTTCTTTATTAAAATGGAAATTACAAACTCTCAAGAACCCTAATCGACTCTCATGAGATGAATCTGAATCTATGTGTTTTACAAAGAATTCTCTAAAATGCTCTCTTTCTTTTTTTCTATACCTGAACCACTACTTATATAGGCAATAAATCATGATAATCTGAATAAGATAAGCCTTATCCAAAATAGGATTAGCCTTATCCAGATTAGGATTCTGAAGATAGTCGTCTTGAAGGACCAGAGGATAGACCAGAGGATAGACAGACCAAAGAGGCTCTGGTGTCTCTCACAGAGGCTCTGGTACTCGTGTCTTCACAGAGGCTCTGTGACGTATCACAGAGGCTCTGGTTCTTCTTACAGAGGCTCTGGTCGTCCATACTTGGTCGATTTATCACAACGGCTGGTCTTCTTCCAGACTTAAACATTTTGGCACAGTATCATCTTCAGTTGTTCATCCTTAGCCCCGATTGCTTAATAAAACTTTTTAAGATCATCATTAGCATCAATTTGATGCTAAGAGATTGCGCTGAAAGGAATAAATTAAAATATGTGGCGTGCGTTTTACAAGGAAGGGCGCTCACGTGGTGGAACACCTTGGTGCAAACAAGAGGCCGARAAGCAGCCAATCAGCTCTCATGGGAGGAGTTTAAGAAATTACTAAATGAAGAATACTGTCCGAGAAGTGAACTCCAAAAGCTGGAGATGGAGTTGTGGAACCTTGAGATGAAGGGAAAC
>NW_020201635.1:47655-48668 GCF_001531365.2 Cynara cardunculus var. scolymus
GCATATTACTGGTGGCCTGGAATGATGAAAGACATTGCACTTTATGTAAATAAGTGCGTAAGTTGTGCAATAATTAAGGCTGAATATCAGAAACCTTCTGGTCTGCTCCAGCAGCCCGAAATTCCTCAATGGAAATGGGAGCAAATATCAATGGACTTTGTAACTAAGCTGCCCCGATCAATAAAAGGGCATGATGCCATTTGGGTGATTGTRGATCGTTTGACAAAATCTGCTCACTTTTTGCCAATCAGGGAGGACTATAAGATGGAGAAGCTAGCTCAGATTTATATAAGCGAAATTGTCGCTAGGCGTGGAGTGCCTATTTCTATCCTATCGGATAGAGACAGTCGCTTTACATCAAGATTTTGGCAATCGCTTCAGCAAGGAATGGGTACTCGTCTAGACTTTAGCACTTCTTATTATCCCCAAACGGATGGACAAACCAAGAGAACCATACAGACTCTAGAAGACATGTTGTGGGCCTGTGTTTTGGAATTTGGTGGAAGTTGGGACACGCATCTTCCTTTAGTGGAATTTTCTTACAACAACAGATACCATACTAGCATTCAATGTGTGCCTTATGAAGCCTTATATGGGCGCAAATGCAGATCCCCATTATGTTGATCAAAAATTGGTGATAAACAATTAACTGGACCCGGTATTATCCAAGAAACCACCGATAAGATCATGGTAATCAAGGATTTACTCAAGGCTGCTAGGGATCGACAGAAAAGCTATGCTGACAATCGGAGGAAGCCTTTAGAATTTCAGAAAGKTGATAAAGTTTTTCTAAAGGTCTCGCCTTGGAAGGGAGTTGTGCGTTTTGGGAAGAAAGGCAAGTTGGGCCCTCGCTATATTGGTCCTTTTGAAATAATAGAAAGAATTGGACCAGTAGCATATAARYTAAATMYDYCCCAAGAGTTGAGCGCTATCCACGATACATTCCACGTATCGAATCTCAAGAGATGCCTATCAGATGAAACCCAGGTTTTACCCCTGGAAGACTTGCAAGT
>NW_020201635.1:49558-54611 GCF_001531365.2 Cynara cardunculus var. scolymus
CTCTGTGTCTCTGCACAGAAGCTCTGGCGTCTTTTCTTCACAGAGGCTCTGGCATATCTTTGTAAAAGCTCTGTGTCTCTGCACAGAAGCTCTGGCGTCTTTTCTTCGCAGAGGCTCTGTTGTCTTCTTTCTAAAGCACTGGTTGCCCATACTTGATCATTTCTGTGCGGCAGCTGGTCTTGTTCCAGACTTGGACATTTTGGTTATTTTAGATTTTTGGGTCTTAACTTAAGGAATTGTATAAGTCCTTGGGCTTGGGCCTTTAGAGGCTAGCCCACTACTCCTCTTGAAGCCTCATATAAATACCCCCCTTCTCTTTTAAAAACTCTTCATTATTCAAAAAGCTCTAGTCTTTCTAGTTCTTCTTCTCTAAAAAGTTTATCATCTTCGAGCCGAACTCGTCTTCCTGCAAGTTTAGGATCGCTGCTGTGTTCGAATTGTTCTTTTCTGCCTCGTCTTCAAAAAGGTATGCTCCTAAAGTCATCTATTTCTCTTTAAAGTGTTTAAATTCCTATTTTCTCTTCCTGTTCAACTCAAGCTTCAGAATTTAAAGATGGTGAGATTATCCATCGAAGACATGCATATGTCTTCATCAGATGATAATCTGTGATCCAGAAACCTTTTTAATCCCAATAGAGAAGAAGAGAATTCTTGCATTCTAGGGACCGATTGCACCTTCGGGTGACTTGGGTCTTGCATGCATCTTTAAATCAAATCTTTCATCTTGTAGCTTTCTTAGACCCAAGAAATTCCTAATTGTTTTCTTTTACTTTCTGGATCTTACTCAAGAAATGAGAATTTGGGGTTTTATTTGTCTTTATTCCTGGAAATGTAGAGTCGTAACCATCCCCATTTGCTGCCATTCTTAGGCATGYAACCGGATTTGGGGAGGTGTGCGACTCGAGGTTTTAATTGTTCTTGGGAAGGGTATTAAACCCACCCCAAATCTGCAATTTCCAACAGATGGCGGCTGCCATCAATCACTTTGGAAGGACATTAATTAATGCCATTATTTGAATTTTGAAGATATTTGTTAAAGTTAATAATTAAAGTATCCGCTACATTGGTCTTAGAATCTGGCGGATTGCATTAATAACAGTTTTTACACAACTTAAGTTTTGGAACTTCAGAAGTTATTATTAAGTATTGGTTACTCTGTCAGGAAGTCCGAGCTGGTGATAGCAGGTCTCGTAAGGAAACAATTGATATTTGCCAAACTGTGAGTTCACGGCCCCACTTTTACTATTTTTGTTATTTTGGGGGAAAAGCATGACAGCAAGCTTTGCATGTTTAATTATTTGAAACCTCCGGACTATGGAACTGCATAGTCGGGTTTTAAGTTGTATTTGTTACTGTTTTGCACTATAATATAAATGCTAAATTGATATGCTTGAGAATATATGTTTCCAAATAAAAGTCCCCGTCYGTACACGCTACTTGTTAACTCGGGTACATTCCCGGGTCGTGGTATTGTGGATAGCCGCTATTGTGTTGAAAGTCCCACTCAGAAAGGGGTGCACAATTACCTATGTTTTACCGAACCGTGGAACCTAAGTAGTGAACGGGCTACTTTTGGTTGTTCGATTAATTATGGGGCAAGTTGGTTAGGTAAGGCTCAGTAGCATCTCAATATTTCATCGTATAAGATTTACATTTATTGAGTGCAATGAAATCGCATATGCTTGCTACTACTTGGTTTATGCATCTACTGTCTTTATGCATGTGAAAACCTGTGAAACTCACCAACTCTTTGTAGTTGACTCTGTTTTATGTCATGCTTTTCAGGTACTTAGTAAGTTATGTGGACTYTGGGAGCATTACTTGGATCACATCGATTAAAACAGTTTTTATCGTATTCGAAAATACTTTTGTAACCTTGGAATACTGTTAAGTCGATGAACTATTTATTGTGAATCTTTGTAAAATGTGTTTCTCTTAAACTGTTGCCAAGACTCGCTTGTCTGTTAGCATCCCGTGTTTCTGCTTTAGCGGGGTGTGACAATAAGGGTGGCATTTGTATGTGTGTTGTATGATATAACTCTTTCTATTATATCCCTTAAGACTACCGTGGTCTGGAATCTTTATTTCTTTGTAATTTACAGATTTAGGATCATGGTTCTTATTGGAAATCATAGTCTGGATGTTATTGAGGAGAAAATAACAGGTTTGTCCTGAAACTTTAAATAAACCTTGTTTGATTTGAAAAAGGTTTAAAAGTAGCATTATATGAAATCTGGTGGTTCAAAGGTATATGATTTGAATAGCTGAATGCTTAGCTTAAAAAGTGGAGAAGTACTGATATTATGTTCCTCTTTGTTCATATATTTTTTTATATATATGAAAAGTTGCTTTTCATAAAGATTTTGGTGATTTCACCCTACAATAACATAAATAGGGTATCTCACTAGACCTTTCGGTGTAATCCTCGTTTTGTGATTTAACTATGTATTGCAGGAGGTCCGGACGGTAAGGGAAAGTGGAAAATGTGATATTTTCCTATATGCATTTCTGCATGAAGAACTGTCTTTGATGTACAGTTTTGATTGATGAATGTTGAGTAGTACAAGAAATGTATTTGAATTTTTGGACCTTGTATTCTGTAATGATAGATTCTTGTACTAAGGGACCTGAATGGTATATAAACATGTATTTCTTCTGTATGAAATATGTGTTACATGCAATGTGTGGGATGGGGTGTTACAGAAAGTGGTATCAGAGCCTGAGTTTAAGGGATTTAGGTATTTAACAGCATGATACCTAGACTTAAACTATTTTTATTGTATGTTAAGGGTCCCGGACATAGTTAGTTCCATTGGAAATAAATATGATGGGTTGAAAGAATAGTGTGTAAGGTAAATTTTAATTACAGCTGGCTAGTGTAATTATGAATTTACAGGTACACATCTGAACTTGAATACTTCATTATATTTGGGAATGTGAATACGTGATTATTAACAMTAAAATCTGCAGATGTCTAGCCGAACCCGAAGATCTGAAAGAATGGCTTATCCAGAATCTGAGGAAAGGGAAGAATCGCCCGTTAATCTTCCGACTAACACGTCTAGAAATAGAGGTCGGGGAAGACCAAGGGGACGAGGCAGAGGAAGAAGTCAGTCTCAAGGAAGGGGTCAGATTGAAGTACATTCTGAACATGAAGAATCCCACTTTAGGAATGTTCAGGAGAGATTAGTGCCACACCCTGAATATGTAACCAGGGACATGTTGGCTGAAGAAATGGGGAAGTTGCGGGAAACTTTGACTTCTATTATGGGAATTCCAGCCAGGGTAGAAACAGAAAGAATAGAAGTTCATCCCTCGATGCCAGTTACTCACAACAAGGAGGGGGATATTAAAATGTTTCTGGCATGTAAGCCACCAACATTTTCTGGAGAAAGAGATCCAGTGAAAGCCGTGTGCTGGATTAAAGAAATGGAATCAGTATTCAACACCATTCGGTGTCTTGAAACAGATAAAGTTCGATTTGTTGTTTCTGTATTAAAGTCAAATGCTTTGTCCTTGTGGGAAGTTGAATCGTCGGTCAGAACAGATGCTTTACAATCATTGTCTTGGGCAGAATTTGTGGAACGATTCAAGAACCAGTTTTGTCCTAAGACAGCAGTTAGGCAAATGGAAGAAGAATTCCTGAAACTAGAACAAGGAAATGGAATAGTTCGGGAGTATACTGAAAGATTCATTGAATACTCTCGCTTTGCTGAACATTATGTTTCAACCGAACTCAGGAAGATAGAAAGGTATATTTGGGGTTTGAAACCCTCAATCAGAGAATTTGTAATTGCCATGAACCCTAATACCTTTTCATTGACGGTAGACGCGACCGAAGTGACCGAACGAAATAAGAACCGGCAACCAGAAGGAAAGGTTGTAGAGAAGAGAAAATGGGAGGGGTCTTCTTCTTTTCAAGGGCCGAAAACTGTAAGATATGATAACAGATCTGAGCAGAAGATCAGTGAGAAAGTCTGCTCAAAGTGTCGACAGGTTCATCAGGGTGAATGCAAGATGGATCCAAGGAAATTTTATTAGTGCGGTGAAGCAGATCATCTGTCTAGAAATTGCCCAACTAATCGAAGGTGTTTTAATTGCAATTCTCCGGATCATATTCGACCGAATTGTCCCTTGTTAAGAACTCTGCAGTTAACGATGGGGAGTAACGCGTCGGGTATACGGGGAAGACCTACTATGAATAGAGGAGGGCAAGGAGGGGCACGGGGATGGTCCTTCCAGATGACTAAGAATGAGGCAGAAGCATCACCAGATGTAGTAATAGGTACATTCCTTCTGAATTCAATACGTGCTAAGGTGTTATTTGACTTTGGTGCAAACTTTTCGTTTGTATCACCATTGTTTGCTCAAACTGCATGTCTGAATTTTGTGATACTTGATGATGAATTAGTAATTGATACTGCTAATAGTCAGGAAACTGTTACTAGTATGTTCAATAACTGTATTATTGTTATTAAGGGCTGTGAACTTCCGACCTGGTTATTTCCCATGCCAATGAAAGAATTTGATGTAGTGGTGGGTATGGACTGGTTGGCAAGGTATCAGGCTAGTATTGTTTGTAATCTGAAAATGATCAGAATTGTTCTGCCAGACCAAGGAACAATTGTTATTTATGGTGATCGTCAGAATCACCATACCAGTATTTTGTCAGTAATGAAAGCCCAGAAAAGTATTCAGAAGAAGTGCCAAGGATGTTTGGCATACGTAATTGATAGGAAGAAAGAAAAGGGAAAAGAAGAATCGATTCCGATTGTTAGTGAATATCTAGAAGTCTTTCCAGAAGACTTATCTGGATTACCACCAGATAGAGTCATTGAGTTCCGAATTGATTTAGTACAAGGGACTGCACCAGTAGCAAAGGAGCCATACTGTTGATCCCCTCTCTCAGTGATTTGATGATAATCCCTTTTTCCTTTCGATGTATTTTTGTGTCTGTAATTTCAGTTCCAGCGATCATACACTGAGCTTGTTCAGTGATCGCTGAAGAACTTGTTTTGTAATTCATTCAGAGACAACGATACTTCAAGAAAAC
>NW_020201636.1:0-7137 GCF_001531365.2 Cynara cardunculus var. scolymus
TAGGAATAGAAGAGACAAAGGTACCAAATTTAAGCATGGACCTGTCTTTAACACATTCTTCCTGATCATAGAAGAATCCTAGACCAGTCGTATTCTTGGCCGAGATCTGAGCATTAATGATCTCAGAGGCCTTGAGGGAAGCTTTGCACCACCTTCAATGGTAGCTTTCTCAGCCTTGAGTTTAGCGATTACTCGCTCACGCTCAGAAACAGCTTTCTCATGTTCAACAGTGATGGCTTGGTTTACAATAACCTGATCTTTAAGATTTTCCTCAACAGAGGTCAGTTCTTTGATCTTAGAATGACAAATCTCCAATTGCTCTTGAAGATCAACATTAAGCATCTCAGCTTTTGATTTGCCATTGAGGGCATTGTAAAGGTCAACCGTCAGCGTATCTAGTGCAGAAAGACTAGAAGAAGGTTCATTCAGGATACATACCTGAGTAAAAGWAGATGGCTCATAGGAGGTAGATGCTTTAGAAGATCCTTCGTTAGCATCAATGGCTATCAAGCAAATATAAGCTTTATCTTCTTCGTCTGAAGATGATTCATCAGATGATTCAGCCCAGTCATGCTCTTCAGCAATAAGGCATTTAGCCTTTCGCTGGTTGTTCTTCATCTTCTTGTATTTCTCCTTCAGTTTTAAGTATTTTTCATCTTTGGTCCTGAATGAGGAGGAAGCTTTAGAATATGGCATCGCAGTCTTCTTAGATCTGCACTCACCTGCAAAATGTTCGGGCCGATGACAGTTGTAACAGACAGCTGAAGCCTTGTCTATTCTTTCAGACTTTGGCTTCTCCCTTAGGGATAGCTGAGGAGATCTGCGGAAATTGCTCTTGCTGGCAAACCTCCTGAATGACTTAGTCAGGAGTGCCAGGGACTCATCAAAATCTGTTAAATCAGATTCTGGAATGTCCTCAGAAGAATCTATTTCTGTGATGACCACGGGAGGTAGAGAAGAAACAAAAGGAGTAGAAGTTTCAACTGGAGAAGTTTCAGATATCAAAGCTAAAGGAGAGCTTTTCATTTCCCTAGATTCTTTTACAAGATTTCTTTTCAGCTGACGAGATTGCTCATGGTTAAGCAGAATCCCGTATAAGGTAGAAAGAGAAATAATGGACATGTCATTTGATATCTTGAGACACATGGAAAAGGTGTCTCAAGACTCAGGAAGGCATTTTAGAAACTTAGTCAAGGTTTCAGAATTAGAATATTCCCTGCCGACAGCCCTAAGATCAATAAGAAGGCAATTAAATTTTTGATGTACTTCAAACAGCGTCTCAGACTTTCCACAGAGAAAGCTTTCATACTGTCTTACTTGATTGATCTTTCTAGTCTCCTGAACCTGAGTGGTTCCTTCATATTGGACACAAAGTGTATCCCATACGGATTTAGAAGTTTTGAGTTTCATCACTGAGTGATAGATCTCATCAGGAAGAGGCATAGCTATAATAGACCGAGCACGTGTGTCTATAGCTATTTTCTTCTTGTCCTCATCGCTCCACTGATGTGGAAGCTTTGGAATCTGCCGTTCAGGAATAGCGGCAGTCATAGCTGTTTCTGGAACAGCCGGAATAATGGCAAATGGAATATATGGTCCATTTTCTATGTAATGTGGAATTTCAGGATCCACACCTTCCAGAAAGAGGGACATCCGGTTCTTCCAGAGACTAAAGTTGTCACGGACAAACCGAGGAGGTTTGGCAAGAGAGCCATTATCTTTTTTGTGTGTGTGTGTGTGTTTGTAATTTGTAAAGTCATTTGTAGGCAGTAAGTTATCTAAGAAGAGATAAATTAATACAAAAAATTAGCCAAACACAAGGAAAGAAAGAAAACACTGCTCTGATACCACTTGTTGGTCCCGTAAGGGTCTACAAGAAGAGAAACAGTTTGTAGAAGGAGGAGATGAATATAAACACAATATTTTCAAATTTAAAATATATATTGATAGAGAAGATCAATACGGATTTTACAAGATTGTTTGCGGAAAGATAAGGTAAAGAAAACCTATCTAAACAACCTTTGGTTACACACAGATCTTTAGCAAATACAAGAAAAGATAATGCTAGAAAATAAAGATCTTTTACTTAAGCAAGGAGAGGCTTGAAGTAAGAATAAGGTTAGAGAGAGATGTGCGCTCTCTGCATGGAGAAGAAACACTTCTATTTATACCAAGTGTATTAAATGATCATTTAATGCAATATGGTAGGTTTAGAGTGCGTGTCAAACCTTAAGAGGAAGGCTTGTCCTTTGCTACAGTGAATAGTACAAAAGCACTATTTCTGAGCAGACATCCTTACCTAAAGTTGGTGGACAAAGAGTCAACTAATCGGCTCCGTACCGTACTAACTTTTGTAAGGGTATGGGTTTGTCCTTTGTGTGCATAAGGACAAGACAACAACAATCGTGCTAAGCAAGCTTTCTTTGATCGCTGAATGCTGGAATGACCTGAAGGTCTCATCATCATTCGCTGAAGCTAGAGCAGTCTTCACACATATATAGACAGGCTTGTAATCACTGAATACCGCTTCAGATCACGTACTCGCTGGTCTCTAATCTTCAGTTTCAGTCTTCGATGTTTGTTGAAGGTTCTTTGGTGTGAGTGTTGTCTTCTTGAAGTATTGTTGTCTCTGATAGATTTACAATGCAAGTTCTTCAGCGATCACTGAACATACTCAGTGAAGATCGCTGGAACTGAAAATACAAAAACACAAATACAATGTGAAAGAGAAAAGGGATTATCATCAAATCAGTGAGAGAGAGGATCAACAAAAGCCATTAAAACATTTTAAGCACAGGGACTTGAATACAACAAATATGTTCCAACACAATGACTGTAATCTTCTCTTGTTTTTACTAGCGGAAAATGTGGATCACTCACACTAAAAGAAATACTCACACAAAGTTTAATGAATTCTTTTTTTATATTATACGTTATAAGGAAAGGAAGACAAACTCATGAAAGCACTTGTTATTCGTTGGTTATTAGCGGCATCTCGAAAACGTTTGGGTCGAAATATGGCTTTCGATGATGGAATGTTAAATAATAATCACTCTTGTATAATCAATGTAACGATTGGATGATCAATAATGTTTCAAAGCTTTTAATGCTTGATTATTTTTTCAACCACCAGAAAGATGTTAGCTTCGAATGCTCCAAGATTTGCATTTGAAGGCTAGGATAAAGCCTAGCTTTATACAAGATTTTTCAAAATTCGGGCCTATGCGGACGTTCGCATACTACATTAAACGGGCGTCCATTTTGACTTTTTAGAAAAGGACCATTTCCAAAAGGACAGTCGTGTCAGGAAAATTTCCAAGCGGATATCTGGATGGACCAAGTGGACGTCCGCATTGTGCTTTTCCAGCATATGCATTTAATGAGTCATCTTTACATTAATTGTACAAATTGCTTCAATAAGCAACAAAGACAACTTATAAAATGTTATCTTAAAGCACAATGATGAAGAAGAAAAAGTAACTTTGTGTTTTCAAAATTTATTTTGTTTGAATTATTTTTATAAAAGATCAAAAGTGAGCCAATAACTCAACAATTCAATTGACTATTCAACAAAGTCAGTGTAAACCAATAAATTACAATTACCCAAAAAATATGCAACTTATGCCCAAAACATGTGAATATTTTATTTATCGATTCAAAGATTGAGCAAAAACTCAAAACACGCCATAACTTCAAGAAAACATTTCCAAAGAAGTTATGACACCCAAAATGTGCTCAACAACTCGAGCATATACATTTTTCTAAATGATTTATAAAATCGAAATGTCAAAAGTGTGTTAACATCAAATAATCATATATGATGAAAAAATCATTAAAAGAACACTCTTGTAAATTATTTATCAAAATACCCATATATCCTAAATATATGTGTTTTTCAAGATTTATTAAACCAAAAGTACTATATACACAAACTTCATCAAATAATCAATACATTTGATAATTATCAAGGTGAACACTTTAAGACTCCAAAGCATATATTTTTGGCATGTACAAAGTTTTCACAAAACAACTTGAATTCACATTGCTATGCTAAATCTAGCTTTTACCCCAAATCTTGAGTTTCCTTCAATGAAGATTTGAAATCCACAAACTAGATTTTAAATTTAAGATGCAAAGCTCTCAAGAACACTTCCTCTAGCTTCTAGAACTTCGAACTACAAGCAAAATCTTCAAGATTCTCAAGAAAATCGACCAAAAAGGTCTTTAGAATAAAACCCGAAAACCAAGTCAACAAACGGTGGAAAAGATGTGGAGAAGATGAAAATCTTGAGCTCCAACCCATCCCAGCCTAAATTTTTTGCCCTACCTCCCCGGGCGTGAAGAAATCTTCACGGACGAGAAACATGCTGAAATACCTTGTGTTTTTCCTTGATGATTTAACACCCATTACAAACCACTCAAGATTCATTCTAAAGGTTATTTCGTTGACAAATATGTATATAAAACTCGAAAATCAAGTACCAAAAATCCAGGTATTACAATTATTCTACCTGCATACGTGGAAATAATGGATCTTGCATCGAAGAATATAAATGCAAGGCATATAATGGGTGATAATATAAAGCATATTCTACTAAATTTTTATACAATCAACAATAATAGGTTCTCCTCAACATTCAAGTGAATTAAGTAACATGTGAGAAGAATGTTGCAAATTTGTTTTCCAAAACATTGCCTAAGGCTACATTTGAGTAACATGTGGAATACATTGAAGTGTAAAGACTTTCTAAGCCCTCTCGAATTAATGTACTAATCATCCGGAGTAATAGACAAAAGGAGGTGTCTATTGTACATGTAATATTGGTATTTTTGCTCTTTTTCGTTCACTGTATGTTTTATTTTTTCCATTGAGTTTTGTTCATTGGTGTAAGGTTTTAGTGAGACAACAATTCATATCCCATATTGTTTTTCTTACCTCTTATGATTAATGTACAAATCAAATGAAATATTAGACTAAAGGATAAGTTTATATGCTAAGAATCTGGTGTTTCATACTCTTTCCTTCGTCATATTTTTATTTTTCCTAGTGGGTTTTTTTTTGACGTAAGGTTTAAACGAGGCAACGAGTGTACACCATCATTCCTTTGACTTGACACAAGGGGGAGTGTCTTGGGATAAGTGTGTCATTGTCAAAGAATGTGATGATGGAGATAGAAATAAACTATTAAAGCTATTTGTGAAGTAAATCTTATTTTCATGTTTATCATGATTTCTAGTAAGAATTAGCACTAGACTTCTTCCTCCCCTCCTGGCTACTGGATCACTCTGATGCTTCTTTATTGTTCCTTAGTAGGGCTAAAGGGAGGGTAGGCTATTAGATTGAGTCGAAAGCCCATCCTTCTCCTCCAAAATGTACCAAACTCAATCCGATTCGTCAATCAACGGATTATGTAACGCTACTATTCAAAAAACTTGTGATTAATAAGAATTTATAATTTTTGTTATTTATAATTTATTTTCTCTTTTTGCATTTAGGAAAACATAGTACTTCAAATGCGCAGGAATCTTGATTCTAGACAAACACACGTGGGGTGTACAACATGATTCCCATCTTCACGTGCTCAAACCACAACACATTTTCTATTTTATAACCCAAGACCCCAAGGTTTCATTCTTTCCAAACATCACCCAAAAGTTATATCTTTTTATAAATTGTTTGACTACAAATTTTTAACGAAATGACATAACCCGCTATGAAGAATGATAGCACAAAAAGTCGAGTGTAAGAGACCATTTACTAAATGTTCATTGATAAACATGTATCAACTCATTTACCTTATTAGATGAATATGATAAGGGTCGAAAATTTTACTAGGTAAAAGTGATAATAAAGATGGAGAGTCTTACTCGATAAGTGAGAATGACTACTTTTACCGGTAAAAGTTTATCGAATAAATTGTTGTATACGATACCGTTTTGATGAAATATAATCTTACACGATAAAATAGTCCTACAACATATTCTCTATTAATAAAAATAAAGCATATGTTGTTTTGGGTCATACTTTAAAATATATGTTTTTAATACAATTAAGAAAATGCATTATAAATTTTAACATAAAAACAGATCATACTATAACTTTTAAAAAAGAGATAAAAATTATTAAACAATTGGTTTAGATGTCTTGTCTTAAATACCAAAATTAAATACTGAAAGTAGGTTCTCTAAAATAAAAATCAAGATAACATATTATCTATTATTACAAAACAAATAGATTGTATATATGGTTTTTTAGAACCTTATAATTATTTTCTATAGAATTTGGAATATCAATGTTATTTTTAGTTAATTAATCTGTAAATTAACCAATTAATGAAACTGAATCATTTGCTACAATCTAGTAGAAAACGATTCCAATGATTATTATTTTCTTGTAATTATCATGTATTCTTGTATTTATCTCCTATATTATAGCTTAAATAGACTTCCCTTTCTTTCTAAGGGACTTTTGTATCTATTTATATTGATCTACATGGATTTGGTCGACAATTTATAAGATCGTATTACCAATAGAGTTCAATAATATGAAAATTGTGGGTTTAATTCCGATTCGGTTTATTTGATTTTAAAAATAAAATCTGACGTTTATTTAATTTTTATATAATGATCGAACAATATATTAAAACGTGCATCATAATTCATATGTATCATTATAGTTTTACATACATTTTATTCAATTCTTATATGTATATTTTTATAACCATGTTAATTACATTATTTTTATACAATTTTAACCAAATTAGCTAACATAAATTATTGATAATAGTTGAGATATAAATTTTTGATTGTTTATATCATCCTATCCCACTTATTTAATCATTCATACCAGTTAATGTGATTATATTGGAAAAAGTGTATATATTTTAATGTAATCAGATAATTTTTTGTTACTTTTTATAGATGAGAAAAAGAAAAATATATGTACTGTTAATATGATTAAATAATATTTGTGCATTGTAATTAAGAGTAAAATTAAATTTTAGTATATTATAAGTATTTTTTTTAAATGGATATCTATTTTAAAATAAACTTTAAATATAAATATGAAGAGTTATACAGTCAATCATTTATAGTGATGTAAACATGTTTTTTTTTTAAATTATTCAAATAACAAAA
>NW_020201636.1:9082-11073 GCF_001531365.2 Cynara cardunculus var. scolymus
ATTGTTTTAGGATGACTTTTGATGATGTCATTAAGTGGTTTTTGGAAGGTTCCTTTTTAATAAATAATTAAATCGACTTTATTTTATGAAAACACTTGATGGCTTGGCGTTGAAAACAACTRTGCTCTACCTTAGGCAAGAAACTGTTAAGTAATTTAGCGCTGGTTGGTCTATCAGGAAGTGCGAGCGAGCATAGCAAGTCCTTAAGGAATCATTCGGATAATTGCAAAACAGGTGAGTTCTCACGGCCCCACTTTTAATACTTTTTATATTTTCTGGGGGGAAAAGCATGATATTGAGCAAACTTTGCATGTTTATATACTGAGATATTGGAACTAAAGAACTGTTTAGTCGATGCTTTGCTTGAAACCATTGTGCTAAGGAACTGCTTAGTCAAGTATTACTTGGAACCTCTTGGGCTAAGGAACTGCTTAGTCAAGTTTTACTTGGAACCTCTTGGGCTAAGGAACTGCTTAGTCGGGTTCGTTATGTTTCGCTTTTGATAACTGTTTTTGCACTTAGAATAAATGCTAAATTGATGCGCTTGAGAGTATATGTTTCCAAATTAAAGTCCCCGTCCGTACACGCTACTTGTTAACTCGGGTACATCCCGGGGCCATGGTATTGTGGATAGCCGCTATTGTGTTGACAGTCCCACCCAGAAAGGGGTGCACAATTACCTATGTTTTCTAGCCTAATCATGTGGAATTTGGACCACCGCTGAATTAGTGCTTTATCGAACCGTGGGACCAGAGTAGTGAACGGGCTACTTCTGGTTGTTCGAAAATTAATGGGGCATATTGGTCAGGTAAGACTCAGTAGCGTCTCAAGTGTCATATCGCGAGGGATTTACATTTATTAAGTGCAAGGAATTCGCATAAGTTTGTTATTACTTGGTTTATGCATTGAAATATTTTATGCATGTGAAAACCCATGAACTCACCAACTCTTTATAGTTGACCTTGTTTTTATTCCATGATTTTCAGGTTCTAAGTGAGTGGTTTGGATGTTATGAGAGCATACTTGAGCCAAGATCGATTAAGTCAAGTTTTTGTTGATATTATGAATGCTGTGTAAATTCTAACTCTTGTTATGTCGATGAACCGTTTTGTTTTAAAACAACTTGAAATAGTGTTATTTATAAACTGTTGTTATGACCCACTTGTCTGTTAGCATTTCGTAATTCCGCTTTAGCGGGGTGTGACATTCGTTCCTAATATTTTATAGACCCTCAACATATGTAAAAACAAGGGCCAATAATATGTACGGAAAATGTTCATTAATTGTTTTAGTATTAAAAAATAAATACACGAAATGCTAATAATTCATGGAGAAAACAAATCTTATTACTGTTTATTGTAGATAGAAAAGTGACTAAGGTGGTGTTTGTTTTTTAAGAGGTGCTGAAGTCTGAAGTCTGAATTCACTTCTGAATTTTAAGAGGTGGTGCTGAAGTCTGAAATCTGAATCAGTCAGACTGTTTGTTTTTACATCTGAAATCTGAAATCTGAATCAATAAGACTGTTTGTTTTTATAAACTGACAAACTTCTGAAGTCTGAAATCTGAATTAATTCATTTCAATTACATTTAACTAGAAATATCCAATCATTTAAACCATTTGTAAACTATCATATACTTTTAACACATGAATATAAATTACATCCTATGCTACACCAAATCTTCCAAAAGACATACCATTTTTTTTAAATCAAAATACCCAACTATTCCCCATGATTTTGCTCCCTGGTTTTTCATACCCGTGGTTTTGCCCCAACTATTCCTCCTTGGGTATCTCACCCTTTGCATCTCCTCATATACTTTATCATTTGCTACAACCATATACTTTTCCCGGTGATCTTCATCTTCCCGGTGATAGTGTGTGTGTGCCGAGGAAGATAGACAGGCAAGACCCTCAATAGCCGGTAGATCCATTTTCCCGGTGATCTTCATCTTCTCCGACTAGATCTTCATCTTCTCCGACTAGATTCAG
>NW_020201636.1:11478-29606 GCF_001531365.2 Cynara cardunculus var. scolymus
GTCTGAAATGGTCAATGTCTGACCGAATCAGACTTCAGATGTAATTAAGAGGCTTTTTTTGAAAAACAAACAGCCCCTAAGATTCAAATATTCCTTATTAGATAATTAGCAACCAATAATGTAAGAAAAAACAATAATAGTTTTGAAATCCTAAAATGTAGACAGGGGTATGACCATCTATTATGGATGGTAATTTTCTAAAAGGTAAGACGTTTCTTAGTTCTAACAAGTAATATATGTTACTATGATGCAAAAAGAGAGTAACGTGGATGAAGTAATTAACCAGAGAGTCAATAAAAGATGCACAATAAAGAAGATTATGAGGGGTTTTTTAAACAAACAGGTAAATGAGGATCGGTGAGAATGTGAAAAGAATAATTCGTTGAAATCTAACAAGAACAAATAATAAATGTGATATATAATCTCGAAGCTCAAGAATGGTTGGTTGAGCACTTATTGTGATGTGTAGTGAAATTCTTATAAAAGATGAAGGAGTCAAATAATGGACGGAAATAAATGAATTTCTTTATCCCTTATTTTTTTACTGTATAAAAATAAGATGTTTAGATTTAAAATTTATGGAACATGATAGACATAACATAACCTGAAAAATGAATTCATTGAATGCATTTTACAAGAAATTTTATTGATCAATTACAAGAAATTTTATTGATCTATCACAAAACTTGAAAAACACGTCATAATTCATAAGAACAATAGATGTATTGTCAAACAACAATACAATATCAACTACAGAAGTACAAGTAGATAACAACAACTAAAGAAAGCAACTACACAAATAAGGTAAGCATATAACAATTTCCGTAAAAACATAAGTAGATAAAAATAGTGAAAAAAACATATAGCAATACGAAGCACATGAGATTATAGTTGCTATACGCTGAGTTGTTGAGGGACAAAACAACCAAGTACATAGAGATAACAATAGCCAATAGCATTGGATCTCGGTAACATATAAAAAAATTTATAGAGGCAAGACGCAATAACATATAACAAATGATCATTTTATTTACTTCTTTAGGGGGTGTTTGGGTTGCTTATAAAAGTTGTTTTTTAATTTATTTCAGTCTGGCACCGGTGATAAGCTGTTTTCTGGTGTTTGTATAAGAAAAAAAAACTGCTTATACCGGTACCAAACCGGTAATAAGTTGTTTTTGATAAGTTAATCATTCATGACTTATGAAAAATTGTTTATTACCAGTTTACAATTTTAACCATGTTTTATTTAATTTCGGTTTAATACCACATAAGTTAATAAACACTTTTACAAAAAAACATAAGTTGTTTTAAATAAGCAAATCCCAAACACCCCCTTAATGTAATTAGTTAATACATTTTGGGCCCTTGTTATCTATGAAATTCTTTTTTATCTTTACATTTCGAACCACTTTTATGTACTGTTTTTTTGGACTACTATTATACACTAGAAAAGTTGGGCTCCTAATATTTTTGGCCCCTAGGTAGACATACGTTTGGCCTTCCCACAAGGACGGTCTAATATTACCCCGTTGTCTCGACATGGACCTGGTTAAATTGAATCCTCCATGAAGATGTGGAGTACTGATGGCTAGCTCAAACCCTGGTGAAGGAAAAAAATAACTAATGGATTTTCTCATTTTGAATGATTAAATCTTTGGACATTTTTTTAACAAGTACACCACCAAACTTTTAAAAATTGGTTACCCAAATTATTATAACCCAAAAAAAGATACCTATAAACGACTAAGAAGATTTTAAAGTAAAAAAAAAACCTAAATTAGTTTTACCGTTCCCAAACTCGACGCTATTCAAACCCCTCGCACCTAACTACATCGTTCCCCCTCACCACTCCATCGTTGTCCATTTTTTATACCGTCCATCGCCGTCGTTAGTCCTTGCTATCAATCTCTTTCTTTTTGATCTTTTGATTTTTCTCTTTCATAGTAACTTAATGGATCACATATAACTAAATAAAAAAAAAAGGAGAATCAAAATACAAAAAACCCGATCAAAAAGAGAAGATCGATGACAGCAACCAACAATGGTGATAAAGAGCGAACATGTTGGGCCATGAGGGGTGACAAAGGTTTGAATGACGTAGGATTTGGGAACGATAAAACTGATTAGTTTTTTTTTTTTTTTTTTTGAAAAACTTCTAGCTGGTTACAAATAGTTTTGGGTTGTTTATGTAGATAACCAGTTTCTAAAAGTTTGATGGTTTATTCTTTAGAAAAAGTCAAAAGACTTTATCGTTTAAAATAAGAAAGTTTGATGGTTTTTTATTGGGAAAAGCTCATAAACCCCCCATAAACTATACCATTTTGAATGACTAAGTCATTGAACTATTTTTTTTGAATAAACTATCAGACTTTCTCATTTTGAATGGTTAAATCCCTGAAGGTTTGAATTATGTTTTTGAACGATTAAATCTCTGAAGGCTTGAACTATTTTTTTGAATGAGAAAATCATTAAACTTTCTCATTTTGAATGAAAAAAATCATTAAGCTTTCTCATTTTAAATGATTAAGTCTCTGGACATTTTTTAATAAATTAAATCATCGAACTTTTAGAAATTGATTACTTACACCATTTTTACCCAAAAAAAGCTACTTGTAAGTTGTAACCGGTTATCTTTTGATGGATAAAAAATAGACCAAAAAGACGAAAACCAATGACATAGGCCAACAACGTATTAGGCAATATGGAGAACAAACAACGTTGGGCAACGGCGAGTGGCAAGGGGAAGGGATACCGTTTTTTGCAAGGGGTTTTAATGGTGTAGGGTTTAACCATAGTAAAACTGATTTAAGTTTGTTTTTACTTTAAGACATTCCTAGTCAATTATATATAACTTTTTTAAAGAAATAAGTAACCAATTTTTAGAAGTTCGATGATTTATTTATTCAAAAATAATGTTTAGAGATTTAATCATTCAAAATGAGAAAGTTTAATGTCATTTAAAAAAATCATTCAGAGATTTTATCATTTATGTATCCGAAATTCAGTATAGATGGATACATACCCTATACATTTGTCTCGCTTCCACTCATTTACGGATGCAACTCCAAATACTTGAACCGTTGACTCATTTTTATTTTTTAACTTAATCATTCAAATGAGAAAGTTTCACTTTTATCATTCTAATTAATAGTTTAGAGACTTAATAATTCAAAATGAGATAATTCGTTGGTCTTTTATAAACTTTTTTCTTTTCTTTATTCAAACAAAATGTTCGAGTAGCTAATTATTCAAAATGAAAAAGTTTATTGACGTTTCCAAAAATAATATATAGTAATTTGGTTAAGAGGGCATTTAGTGAAAAGAAGTGAAAACCTTTGGTCTGGAAGTGAATAAAATTAAAAGTGTAGGGTCTTGAATGGAAAAACCAGTCGCCGTATACTATTTCAACAAAAACCTCTGTATATTCTGCAGGCGGAGACTCCTTTCATGAAGTAAGATACCCTCTCTCTATCTATGGGTATGTGCTCTCTCTCTCTCTCTCTCTCTCTCTATATATATATATATATATGTATGTGTAGCTGGATCTTGTTCATCTCGATCTTCTTCGATTCCTGATTGTTGCATTTGAAGTTTTGATCTTCTAGGGTTCAGTTATTGTGACATCCATCAATTCATATTCACGAATGTGATGTTTATGTGCGTGCTTGCTCATTTTTTATCTTGTAATGAAAGAGCATTGTTAAAAGCATGTTTGGTTTTTCTTTTATATCAATGTAACAAAGTTTCACAAGGTTATCTGTCAAAATAGGTGAAAAACAGGAAAAAATGTTACATTAAATTAGAGATTCTGAAACTTTATTACATTAGGAGGAAGTAAGGCGATCTTCATTGCATTTTGAAACAAGGGTAACCCTGGTTGGTTGTTCAGTTGATGAGAGACCCTTAGAAATATCAGCTCAAAGATAATTCATTTGTGATCGCTGGCCTTTCAACTGCATTACATTGGTTAGTTTTTTTGTATTAAATTTATTAGCAGACCATACTTCCAAAACATAAAAGCCAATGATTTTATATTGTTGTTTTTCTGTCAAATACTGTGAATCCTTTTTCTCTCTATTTTTATTTTTTCTAAAAAAATATTACTAGATCATAGTCCAAAAACATAAAAACCAATGATTTTATATTGCTATTTTTGGGTCTCAAAATTTTTGTAGTATCATTTTTCTGCCCCTGAGGCTACGATATGATTGTGGGTTCAAGCCCAACAACGTATTTTCTTTGTTTACAAATGCCTTCTCAAAGAAAGAAAATTCATTTCCCTTGAAGTTAATTATTAATGATGGGTTCACCATTTAGATGCTCAAGCTTTTAGATTACCATCTTTCATGTGGTTTAGAACTTAGGTTTCATGTCTGGTGTTTGCATTTGCTCTCTAATTATATTAAGAGGAAAATKCATCAGTATGAAATAAAGTTTGTTTTAGTTCCTATATAGTGTAGTGAAGAATTTTTTTTGTTCTGAATTGATGTAATAAAGTTTCAAAATTTTCTATTTTGTACCTATTTGACCAGTAACCTGTTGATCTTGTAACATTTGATTATGTGGATCTCATTCACGGAAGGTTTATGAAATGCTTAAGAAAGAGCTATGGCGAAGTGGAGGATAAAATGATATTCATGTCATTACATTGATCGAGGAAAAAAAAATTCTTTGTTACACCAAATAGGAACTAAAACAAACTTCGTTGCATTTTGATGCATTTTGCCCTTATATTAATTATTTGAAATTTTGAATCTGACTTGATTTGTCTTGTACGCTGACATACATGTGAGGGGGAGCTTTGAACCTAGACAAATTGTTCAGATTTCCATCTTCTGCTCAAAGCTTTTCCTTCAACAAAATCAGGTTATTTATAGGAGGGCAACAATGTCCAAGTATCCTAGTAAACTGCTTAGTAGGACCAACCACTTCTATCTCCTACGTAGAAGTGTTACAATAAGTTTATAAGACACTTTGGGTGTCTGAACAAGGATTTTAGAACTATTTTGATATAAAGGACATGTGTTCTATTAATTTTTATATGTCATTATTTAAAAATGTGTCACATAAAAACAAGCTTCTATAAAAAGGAATGTTTATAGGACACTTCTCAAAAGTGTTCTATAAAATAAACTAACAGGAATTTTATTTCAGAAGTGTCCTAAAACATTGTCAAGACGCCTAAAAGAGTTTCATATAAACTTTTTTTTAACACTTTTACATAGGATACACAATTGTATTGTCTTGTAAAGCAGTCTATTAGGACACTTAGACATTCTTGGCATTCTATAAACCCGATTTCCTTGTAGCGTTCTACATGAGTTGGCAATTAACAGCCTGATGTATGTTTGATGTGTTGTAGTGAATAGGGTCAGATCAATGTCAATTTCATCCTTGGGGATGATGGTATTGTTATGGTGGTTGGTTGTGGCTGCGGAGGCAGATGATGTGAAGTACAAAGATCCAAATCAGCCGGTTGCTGTTCGAGTGACAGATCTCTTGGGAAGAATGACGATGGAGGAGAAAATTGGTCAGATGGTTCAGATAGAAAGAGTTTCAGCTACTCCTGATATCATGAGGCACTACTTCATTGGTAAATAAATCTTACCACATATAATTAGCATTATATGCATACAATTCGTTATTCATTTTTCCATTTTTATTTATTAAACCGACAACTAGCTCCTAGCTCGTATGTTGATGTTATTTATCAATAAATGAAAAGAAAACGACAGGATAGAGCCTACAGTTTGAGAAGTAGGTGATTTCCCAAGACTCCAACTCAAGTTTTCCTTCCCCCAAAATGACCTATAAATACTCAAGATTCCTAACCCTATCATAATTCAAATAACATACTAGAAGATATTGTAAAAGAAAACTGATTAATATTAACTAGCAAGCCCTTCAAAGTCCCACAAATGACCCCACACTCCCTTGAGATCGGCACTTGTACATCCTATCCAGACTCCTAGGCGTATCAGATCATTTCCTTTTTTGCTTATAACTGGTACTCAAATAGAACAAGTTAGTAGTAGATTTTAGTCTTAAAAAGATTTCCTAATAACTAGAATACTAATTGCTCTTTTGTTAAAATTGGGGAGTTTGACAAAAATGTGATTTTTCTTCTTTTTTCTTTTCTTGTTTCTAATCTGCAAAATACTTGCATAAAGTTCTTACTTGTTATTTTATCGATGATAACTTAAATCAACTGAAATATGGTCTGGAACAATATTTTATGATGCATCCATCCGGAAATTATAATCTATAATTAAAACCACTTATAACATTGTAACATTTATAGCTTTTGTTACCCTTTGTGTCTCTTAGGCCGTATACTTTTCTTTTGCTATCTACTTTCTTCGTCCCAAGATAAATGTCCACTATGAAAAAGGCACACACTTTTAGAAATGCGTAATTATTACACCCCTTAATCAACTAAATGGACAATTTTCAACCGTAATAATAGAGGGGGTATTAAATTTCTCTATTTCATAATTAAGGGTAAAAAATAAACACTAACTTTTAAAGGTGGACACTTATTTTTGGGATAAACTAAAATAGAAATGTGAAGTGTGGACACTTATTTTGAGTTGGGAGGGAGTATATTTCAATAACGAGGGTTAATATAATTTTATATTTTGGGGGGTTGAGGATTTTGATGCATAACACACTAGGTGAATGATCTTTTGTTCTTCATAACTGCAGGAAGTTTGCTAAGTGGTGGAGGGAGTGTTCCAAATCCCCAAGCAACTGTCGTTGATTGGGTTAATATGGTAAATGAATTCCAGAATGGGTCACTTTCTTCCCGTTTAGGGATTCCAATGATTTATGGAATTGATGCCGTTCATGGGCACAACAATGTTATCAATGCTACCATATTTCCCCATAACATTGGCCTTGGAGCTACCAGGCAAGTCAAAGTGTTTAATACATCGCTATTACTCTAAAATGTTTCATATGTTTCTAATTGTGACATTGATTAAGTAAAAAATATTTGCTTCTGAGACATTAAATGTGTTATAATCATTAATGCACATTAGGGATACTGATCTTGTGAAGAGAATTGGTGCTGCCACTGCAGCTGAAGTTAGAGCAACTGGAATTCCATATGCATTTGCTCCTTGTATTGCTGTAAGGATATGGAAAAAGATGCCAATTGCATCTACTGTGGCCAGTGGCTTATTATATAAACACACGCACACACACGTATGTATAGAGCTGGGTTTTGTTAGAAATTCAAAATTTCGTAGTAGCTGTAGAACTACTTTGTTAGCAGAGGTTCACATAAGTTAACATCCTCACATACGTTAATATTTCATGTTGATCTATGTTAATGTATGTCAACATATTCACATATGTTGTTCATGTTAATATATGTTAACATGTTAAGATATGTGAACATCCGGTAACAAAGTGGTTACTACGAAAGAAAAAATTTCTATATGATCCTGATTCTCTCTCTCTCTATATATATATATATTTGTCATTAATAAATGGCTAGATTTTGTTAATGTATTTTGTTTCTAAAGGTCTTAATTGTCGAAAGTTTCTTCATAGGTATGTAGAGATCCAAGATGGGGACGATGTTATGAGAGTTATAGTGAGGATACCAAACTTGTTCAAAGTATGACGGAAGTTATATTAGGGTTGCAAGGTGAAATTCCAAAAGGATCACGATTGGGTGTTCCATATGTTGCTGGAAGGTATGTTATAAGCACAATCTTAAAGATATTTTTATTTTTTATTCGGATCTTTAGTTTTGGAGTATCTCTAATATATACCATCCCTCGGATGTGAGCGATCAACATTAGGCATCATCAACACAGTATATATTTGTCGTTTCTTGTGCGAGCTAGGGGTATTCTCATAAACAACCTCTCTATCTCATGGGATAGATGTAAGGTCTATTTACATCTTATCCCCTCCACAACCCTATCTTCAGGTGGGATATATTGGGTCTGTTTGGTTGGGTTTCCACAATATGTATTGTGTACCTCTGTGTCTATACATGCTGAACACCTCACTTGATTAAGTATAGTTAGGTGGTTGAATAATCTTCTAGCATTTACACTATGAAGGGATTAACCAGACACTCAAGTACAAGCACTTGAGGTTCATTTAATAGATACAAATATAAATTGTCTTCATATATATGTAAACGTACGGTTATTAAATTTTGGATTATGTTATTTTAATACAATTACGTTCCTAGATGACCTTTGTTTTTTCTATATTTAAGGTATTTTAAATACTTAAGGAATAGACAAACAATGTCCTTAAACTATGTGTCAAGTCGAATGTTGCAAATTTCATGGAAAAGAAGTGGGTGTGTGCATCTTGGTGCATGCAAAGTTTCCACTCTAAATTAGCTCGGAAAGCAATATTCTTAGCCCTGTGGTTGATATTGAACGATCTAGGTCTGCAATCTATATTGATTGTCTGATCTAACTAACAATTTTCCTTCTATTTCAAAGAAGGTATGCTTATAAAATTTGGCATGATTATTGTTAGAGTCTGTCCTTGGTTTAAAAATGCGCGCATAATGCGCTCTGATGCGTGATGCGCTCTGATGGGCTGGAGGAAACACATCAGATGGGCTGATGCATTGCGATTCCATGATGCGCTCGCATCACACGATGCATGCATCACCTATGCATTAGCGCATCCTGTATGTTTCATATTTGGGATCCCTTTTTCAGTTTTTAGTTGATTAAAATAGAACGTGAGACTGAATGGTGACCTAATAGAAGAAGCCGACAACCACTAATAGAAGAAGCAGAAGTCGCACTCGCATATCAATCAATTCGGGAGATGAACCCGTGTTGGGGTTTGATGATGCTGGTCTGGGGTAGTATTAGTTGGTCACTTGGTCATTTAGTTTAGGGATTGGGGACTATTAGACATTTACTTGTTCTTCATGGTAGTAGTTTGTGTGTTCTATTATATTATTCCGATTCACGAACTTTTTAAGATTCTAATGCCACTTTTTGAACTACTTTATGTTATACTATGAAGTATTTTGATAGGTAAGTATTTTTAAGGTAGAAATTGATATGTAGAATTAATTTATAAATATTTTTTGAATACCGGGCGCATCACGAGTGTGATGCGAGCACATCAGCATAACGCATCGGCTTCCGGGACCCTTACCGCCTCGGACCGCATCGCGCTTTTTAAAACCAAGAGTCTGTTCCATATTGGCTAGACTTGTACTATTTCTCTTCAATATATGTTGGAATCTCCCCTTTTCTGTTCTTTTGGAGAGTAATATGATGGGGTTCACATATTCTCACATGGTATCAGAGCCAAGATCTACCCTCTTAGGGACTTTGTTCTGCCTCTGTTGGAGGGGGCGTGTTAGAGTCCCACATCGCCTAGACTTGGACCTTTTGTCCTCAATATATGTTGAAACCTCCTTTCTTTCCTTGAGGGATCTTTTAGAGTATTCTGATCGCGGTTCCACATAATCTCACAATTATGATGATCATAATGCATGATTAACTTAAGGATATATGTGGAATTACGATCTACAGCTGCTATAAACTACTGAATTAGCCTAGCTTTGTTTTTCTTTGTGTTTGTTAGGGACAAGGTTGCGGGTTGTGCAAAGCACTTTGTGGGTGATGGTGGGACAACTAATGGAATTGATGAAAATAACACTGTGATCAACCAACATGACTTGCTAAGTATCCACATGCCCCCTTACTATGACTCCATCATCAAGGGTGTATCAACAGTCATGGTGTCCTATTCCAGTTGGAATGGTGAAAGGATGCATGCCAATGCTGATCTTATTACTGGATACCTTAAGGATAAGCTTAACTTTAAGGTATTATATTTTCGTCATACATATTCTTGTAGTAAAATTTCAATTTTTGGGATTTTTGCCATCCATTGCTACGAGTTCAAAAGATAAAATTTCAAGTTTTGGGATTTTCCTGGTTTAGCTTGCACGGATCTCAACTAACCCCATGAGGCCCTCAGCCAACTTGTACGAACACACCTCAACCAGCCAGGAAAATCCCCAATGGTCTTGAGGAGACTTTTTTTAGACAAAAAATTTCATAAAGTGGACTCTTTTTTTTGGGGGAGGGAGAGTGACTGAGTGAGTAGTTATTTATGCTTTTCAGGTTTGCTGATTGTCGAATACTTTCAGGGTTTTGTTATATCAGATTGGGAGGGAATAGACCGAATTACTTCCCCTCCTCATTCCAACTACACTTACTCTGTCGAGGCTAGTATTTTAGCTGGCATTGACATGGTTAGCAGCTCTCTCCTTCTCTCTCTATATATATACACACACACATGAATAACCAAATGAGAACCACAAAAGGTTGCAAACCCGTGAGAACCAATCACAAAATGTTGTTTTACATGATTATTTTTCATCTAAGGCTTGGATTTATTGTTTCACATATATTTGTTTTGCAATGTATTTATTTCACAATGTGATTAATTTCAATGTGTATTTTTTGTTTCACATTGTGAAACAACACTATCTTTTTCACATGGATGGATTCACAATGTGAAACAACACATGATTCGCCTATTTTCACGGTTCTCAACTTCTCATTTGATTATGCCCCCATATATGTGTGTGTGCATGCTTACGCATGTGTTAATAATATATGTATCTTTTTGGTGAAAGGAACTGGTGGTCTGCTGAAGGATCAACGGTGAAGATTCTCCATAATAAAGCTAATTGATATTCAAATTCATTCTTCAACAGGTTATGGTCCCGAATAATTACGTGGAGTTCATTAATGCTATTACATATTTGGTGAAGAACAAATTTATCCTAATGGATCGTATTGATGATGCCGTGAGCAGAATATTACGAGTCAAATTTACTTTGGGCCTGTTCGAGAACCCTCTTGCTGATTTCAGTCTAGTTAACGAGGTTGGAAGCCAGGTCAGTCAAATTTTAATTTAATCCTATGTTGCCCTGTTAATAACAGAGTTTCTGAAACCTCCACCACCCTTCTCAAATATAAGGTCAATCAACCAAATAAACAACAGAATATTTGAGAACCTCATCTCACAATTGATCCATTTCCAAAAATATAAAATCAGAAAAAATAAATTTAAAACAACTCAATTTTGGGTTTTACACTTAAATTTTACATTCTAGTCGTTTTATTTATTTGTTTTGAGAAATATAGGCACACAGGGACATAGCAAGGGAGGCGGTGAGGAAATCGCTAGTGCTGCTGAAGAACGGGAAAAGGGCAGATGAAGCAATGCTACCTCTGCCCAAGATGGCATCGAAGGTTTTGGTTGCTGGAAGTCATGCCGATAATCTGGGCTACCAGTGTGGTGGCTGGACAATTGGTTGGCAAGGGTTTAGTGGGAATGAGAACACGACAGGTACGCTCATCTTGTGGAAAATTATTACTTCAACATTGATATCAACCTTTTATTTTTACCTTTTTAGTTCATCTATAGACTTTATAATTACCTTATATTGTAAACGATATATGACAGAATAACTTTGATTTCAATAAATAATAATAATTCACATCTATGTTTCTAGGATGTATCGGGTTTGACATTTAAATGCAAAACAAAAACCAAACCAAACCAACAGTGTATCCACACCTAGATGTGGGGTATAAGATGGGGTCTAGGGAGGGTAAGATTTACGCATACCTAACCTCTACCCCAAAGAGTAGATTGACTGTTTTCGTTAAGACCTTGGCTTGTGCAATGTGTGACCTTATTAGCTTATCAACCGTTGCTTTTGGTAAGAAAGTGGATCTGTTTTTTCACTCAAAAATGGGTGAGAATTTTCTTGGTCCTGAAGAAAGGGTATGTACGTATGACATGTGAGTTGTTTATTAACTGCAGGAACAACTATTCTTAATGGAATAAGATCTGCAGCCGATCCAAGGACTGAAATCTCTTACGTGGAGGATCCCGATAGTGAATATCTCGAGTCCAATAACTTCTCTTACGCGATAGTGATTGTTGGTGAGCATCCTTACACAGAGATGTTTGGAGATAGTTCAAACCTAACGATTGCAGATCCGGGTCCAAGTGTGATCACAAATGTTTGTGGGAAATTGAAGTGTGTTGTAGTCATCATATCTGGTCGACCGGTTGTGATTGAACCATATATGTCTATGATTGACGCTCTGGTTGCAGCCTGGTTACCTGGCAGTGAAGGGCAAGGTGTGGCTGATGTCCTTTTCGGAGACCATGAATTTACCGGAAAACTTTCAAGGACTTGGTTTAGAAGCGTAGACCAACTCCCGATGAACATAGGCGATCCGCATTATGACCCACTCTTCCCTTTTGGATTTGGACTCTCAACAAAATCAGTGATGCAAAGGTAACACACAACTCATACTAATCAATTAATCTCCATAGCCATTTTTAAACAGTTTCTAGTATATAGCTTTTGTTCTTATATTCTATCTTTTCCAAATGCATGATCTCCGGCCAGATTTAATAACGGCTATAAAGACAAGAATGTCTCTTCCTAACACAAGAATGTCTCAAACCATGTTAGAAGGTCATGCATTAACCCTGATTGGGTTTGCGACAACAAAATTGGTTTAACAATTCTATGTATCCTAATAGGACTTAAATTTATAAGACCAAACAATAACGTGTCATATCCAAAAGTGTTATGAACGAGAGGTTTATAGGATGCTTTTGTGGCTTTCACGAGTTTTTTAGGACATTGTGAAAATAAACCGTCATATTAGCTACTTCCTCCGTCTCAAAATAATGTCTGCATTGAAAAAGGGACACAGAATTGTCAAACCAATTTTGTAATGATTATGCTTTTTATTTAACCAAGGGACAATTTTACCCTTAATTATAGGAATAATTTTTTTTTTCTCAATATCATAACTAAGGGTAGACCGGAAAGCTAGGCATTTACTTTTGAAAGTGGACATTTATTTTTTGACAAACTAAAATAGTAATGTAGACTTATTTTGGGACACGAGTATTTTATAGGACATTATTTGAAAAAAGTATCATATAAACACCAGTGTCCTATAAAAAGATGAGTTTATACGATCTTCTCAAAAGTTAAACTATAAAATTGTTAATATGACGTTTTATTTTAGAAATTCTAAAAACTTGTTAAAACATTAAAACCGTCCTCTAAACCTATTTTTAGATAGGATGCTTTTATTGTTTGGTTCAATAAGTTTAAGTCCTACAAAACATTCTATTAAGAGGTTTAGACATTTTAGACGTCATATAAACCAATTTTGTTGTAGTGGTTATTCATGAGTATAAACTAGGGGTGTAAATGATATGAGACAACTCGTGAGCTATTCGAGATTGACTCGCTCAAAACTCGGTCAACACTTGACTCGAATAGGCTTGGCTCAAACTCGAACTCGACTTGTCATATTAACGAATCGAGTTGAGCTACTTAATACTTGACTCGATAAGCTCGTGAGATACTCGATTTTTTTATTAACTTTAAAAATATAATCAGTTTTATAATATAATATGTATAATATAATGTGATAAAAGTGTTTTATATTTGTAGATATTTGAACAATATTGGCATTTTTAATTATAAAAGCTATATCAATAATTTCTTTATTAAAATCATAATTAGAAAAGACAAAAAAAAAACTATAGAAATGTTAGTGAAGTTGTCGTACATTGGAAGAGACATAAAAAAAGAAGGATGAAGAGTTGCTATAAAAAGAGGGGAGGGGGGTGAATGGAGTTTGTAACTTTGTCTTTTTAATGATGAAGTTTAAGGTGCATCCTTTTGGTAGTATTAATACCTTACCCAGCCCACCTGAAAATCTTGGTTCAGGATCTTCACTCTCCATTCCATAATGGAGATGTGTGTGTATAAGAAACAATATGTTGATAAATATATAATTTATAAGAGATCCTAAAATTTCATAAATTTCGACGAGTGAGCTAGATTTGAATTCGAGTTCGAGCTTCAAACGAGTTTGAGCTCGAGTTTAAGTTTAAAAAATTGCAACCGAGTTCGAGTCGAGTTTAGTTTTTAACTACTTGTGAGTTTTCGAGTAGAGTTCGAGCTTGAGAAATGCCTATCGAGTTCGAGTCGAGTACATTGATACTTGAACTCGACTCACATCATTTATACCCCTAGTATAACCTTCTAACAGGTTTTTAAATAAATGCATAACCTTGTGACCTTTTTAATGCGTCTACTAACAGAAGAATGTCTTAAGATTTGTTAAAGGGTCGTGCTTTTAAATAAAAAATTCAAAAGGTTATTCTCCTGAACAACCCATGTTTGATTTGAGATGTAGTTTGAGCCATCAGTCAAATGTTTATGAATATCAGTCTTGTACTAGACCTAGATAACCGATGTTTGTACTTTGCAGGTCGATATCAGGTGGTATGACTAGGCGACCGTTTCTTCTTGGCATTCTTGTTTCGATGTTTATTGGTTTGAGCTTGTCGCACAGGTACATTTTCTAACTTACCTTATAGTTAGAACTTGAGCTTCCCTAGATCGATCATTTTGTAGACTTTAGCAGAGGTACCGTTTCGCTTGAGCTAGAAGTAGGTCTGTCTACATCTTACCCTTGCTATGGGATCCACTGTCTCCGTTTTGTTTAGGGTCATTTTAAGAGGTCCGACGTTTAGAATTAGATTAGAAGCAGCGAGTTTAAACATCCAATAATTTTTGTTCGATACAATAATAATCTTATTTATATCGAATATTTAAAGACCCTTGTGCATGGATTCTCGTATTTCCATATGTCGATCATGAAATCGTGGTAAGTCATCGATGCCTTTGTCTTTTGTGATGGTTATTGCTATGGAAAATAAATTTCCAAAGGTGAGTACTTTTGATGTTAATTATGTTATAATATTAATATGTACGGTTTGTTATTATAATTTATCGCAGAAACAATATATCTATGTTACATGTAACGTAAATGTAATGTAGTATCGTATGCATTGTTATATTTCTACGGTAGTTGTAGAATGTCAAACCAACTCTTGAACGATATATTTGTCGAATATAAACACCCTCTCTTGCCTGTATGTGGTCTTAGGGGCGTTTACCAACGCTAACTGGATAAGAGTCATCATTCTTAGTTAAAGATTCTCGTTCATCAAAATTGTATAGTATGGTATAAACGTGTCTTACCCACTAAGTGCTAACCGGGTAAGAACCAGGTGAAATTCCCGGTCAGCACAATGACACAATAAGAATAAGTAATTGCTTAGTAAACAACCCTTTGTTGGCCAGGAATTCTATCTTCAAATGTAAAAAATATGATTAGAATTCCAACAGTCGACTTTTATTAGAAACCTCAAACCAGATTTTGTATGTAATGGACGAGTTGCAACATCACTTTAAAATTAGGGTCAACTCATTATGTTATACAGCTCTTACAGAAATGAAACTGATGTTTGTATTATAGGAGATACAAAGCACCTATTTATACTAGAACAGAACAATAGAAATTACCAAACTACTCTAACAGAACACTAGAAATTACCAAACTACCCTAACATAACAATAGAAATTACCAAACTACCCTAACAGAACAATAGAAATTACCAAACTACCCTAGCACTAGTCTAATACTCTAATAAAAGTTTAGGGTTTTAATCGTAATGTCTAAAATGTTAAATAATTACAAGATTTATGAGCCGTTTATCAAACGCTTACTGGATAAATGCTTACTAGCAAAGGTCACCATTTTCATTTACCTTAATGTGTAACATTCTCGGCCATCAAAATAGATTGTTCGTAAGCATCTTTTACCGGTAAAAGCTTACTAATAACACTATTCTTCATTGGGTACTTACTATGCCTCTTACTAGTAAGATTTTCTAAAATATTAAATAATTACATAATGACAATTATTTTTAAAATTCCAGGAAGCTTAGAGGACGTTTGATTCGCAGAATGTTTTAAGTGAGGATGAAATTTGGTTTTCGAAGGAATTACAATGGAACTGAATCAAGTTTGATCACGTGTTTGATTGATAGAGAATTAGAACATTTTACATTTTTGTTTGATTTGCATAATATAGTTTGGGAAATGAAATATAGCAAGGACAAGTGACTAAAACAACCTTTTTATAGTACTTTTGTAATCTCTTGTTTAAATTATAAATTCGAGTAACGTCATGTATTGTTTATTTTAAATTATGTAGAATTAGAATTATTATTAGTTAAAATTATTTATTATTATTATTATTTAAAACATAGTTATTATTGTTTAAAATTATGTGTCATCATCAAAAGGAAGTGACTAATATAATACTTTCTAAGTATTAGGATTTACCATAACGAATGTTCCATTTTCATTGTAAACTTATCTCTATTTAAAGAGTTTATGATTAATGAGAAGTATACATTCATTCTCTTTATTTAGTGTTGTTCTGTTTCGTTTTTCCTATAACACGTTAGCAATACGTTGCTTCGTCAAGAGAGAATTCAACCGTACGTATGGGAAGGTGTCTTACTGTATTGGTATCGACATGAGGCATGCTTTTTACGTTGAACTTGTAATTGGTAGTTCGTTACTAGTTATAATACCATTAAACAAAATTTGTTGACAGTGAGATCAAATTAAAACCTATTCAAAATTAGGGAAAACAACAAACTTTTTTATTTTGAATGGTTTAGTTATTAAACTATTTTTTTGAATGAAAAAACCAAAACCTTCTCATTTTGAATGATTAAGTCATTGAACTTTTTCTTTTTGAATAAAAAAATCATTGAACTTTTCTATTTTGATTAATCAAGTTCTTGAACATTTTTAATAAATAAGCCATCATATTTTTAAAAATTGGTTACCTACATCTCTTTAACCCAAAAAAGTTACATTAATCGACCAGCACAAGTTTGATAGTTTATTTATTTAAAAAAAATTCAGGTCTTGATCATTCAAAAAGTTTTTTATTGAATATTTATCATATTAATATATTAGGCAAATATATTAGTTTAATTTTGGTTTAACTTCCTTTTCTTAATCGCTTTTATGGATATGATAATTTTCATAATTTTGAACTATTACTGTTATTTACTTATGCTTATTTAATTAGTTTACAATTGACTCAAATGATTAAATCCCTAACCTAAACTGGCCTCCTAACCATTTCTCTCCCGTTTTGATACAAAAGTCATTTGGTTCGCAACGTATAGGTCCACAATATTGCGGATCTGGCTAAAAGACTATATATATATATATGTTTAATCATCTGAGAATCCAATAAATTATGATAACATTGAGAAATGTATATATATATATATATACATATACATATATATATATATATGTTTAATCATTTGAGAATCCAATAAATTGTGATAACATTGAGAAATGGTGCATCGTGTGCTATTTCACATAATTTTGTTTTATTTATGACTTGGATTTAATGTATTGATTAATATATATTTCCTTTACAATTTGTTTGTTTCATATGTATTCATTTTACAATATGAAACTTCTTAGTTGTATTTTTTGTTTCACAAACACGTAAAAGGTGTTCATGTTGTGAAACGAATATATGTGTAATAAACACATTGTGAAAGAAATATATGTTAATCAAAATACTAAGTCCAAGCCATAGATAGAAAAAGATATCACGTGAAAGAGCATATGATGCACCAGTTCTCAAGGTTATCACAATTTTATAAGTTTTCAAAAGAAGACACCCCCCCTCCACACACACACACACACACACACATATATATATATATATATATATATATATAGGGGAGCGATCAAATGAAAACCACTCAATTTGTACAAACCGTGCAAACTTCATTCAACCAACCATAATTTTTCATTTTGTTCATTTTTTTGTAATTATGAGAGGTTGATTAATCATTTTTATTGTGGAAGGTGTTAATCATAGATATTATCATCTTCATTATTTTAATTTTAGAGAAATACATGAAACAGTTTCATTAAAATTTAATTAAGTATTATATGAAACAATTTCATAACCATATATGAAACAACTTCATCAAAAAAAAAGTATTATATGAAACAATTTCACAAGAATAAACAATTTCATGAAAAAATTTCATAAGATTAAACAATGAAATCGACGGATGAGGGTGGTTTGTACGGTTTACACAAATGAGGACGGTTTTCATTTGATCGCTCCCCCCCTCTCTCTCTCTCTCTCTCTCTCTCT
>NW_020201636.1:30231-44979 GCF_001531365.2 Cynara cardunculus var. scolymus
TGAATAGGCCCATATATATATATATATATATATATATATATATATATATACTAGTTCATTTGCAAACTCATTTTTTTTAACATGAGGACAAATCTCGGTCCTCCATCTTATTTGATTCAACAACTCACATTAAATAGAGTTTTTAATTAATATTATTAATTAAGATGATTAGTGGTAAAAAGGAAGTAAATTTCAATCCCACGCATATATTTTTTGATTTTTTATCTTACTTTTCAATTAATTTTTTTTACCTTCTTAAAGTTTAAAATAAATTATCTAAAAATTACAAATATTTTAATCAAACAAATTACATCGAAAAAAACGAAAATTCCATGCTCTTCGATATGACATGTATCTCAATATTGTTTTTTCCCCGTTTTAATCATTTTTTACATGAAGTAGCATATATGTGTTATATTCATTATAAATATATATATTTATGTAAATTCAAGTGTGTACAACAGCTCGAAACATAAGTCCGCAACTAGATATCACCTTCTTCAACACTTTCTTCAACGTCGTAAGACACCGTGCTCTTCATCACTGTAATCCAACACCCATTGAGACCGAACGAGAACCTATAGAGACCAATCGAGAAAGGTCAAGAATCCATTCATTGACTTGGTATATGTTTATGTGTGTTAAATCATAACCTACCAACTTCATTTTTCATCGAGAATTTACGATTGATTTATTATTTGTTTGTGTGTAAAACCATAGGCTACCACTTTCAGCTTTTATTGGGATGGATTGGGAACCCATCGAGACCAATCAAGAACACATCAAGATCGATCAACAACCCATTGGGACCAATCAAGACTAATCAATAACCCATCCACTGATTTGGTATGTGGTTGTATGTTAAAATCATAACACCTTCATTTTTCATCAAGACCGATTGAGAACCTATTGATTGATTAACAATGTGTTTGTTTATGTAAAACCATATCACTTTTAACTTTTATCGAGATGAATCAGAAAATATATCGAGACAAACGGGTACTCATCTAGATCAATCGAGAACCCAATAAAGAAAAAGAAAGAAAAATTAAAGTATGTAGAGTTGAAACTGTAATATATTCATGATGAATAATATGTATATGTATGATGAATATTATGGTGAAAATAAATATTTATGATAAATATCATACTAATATAAATACTAAAGAGTTAATGTATATACATGATCATACATAAAATATTATGATGAATATGTATATTATGATGAATGTTACAGTGAAAATGTATATTCATGACGAATATCATATTGATGTAATGAATGTTGAAAAATTGTTTTATGTACATGAACATATATAAATATTCATGATGAATAATATGTATATTCACATGATTTGTAAATCACTTTGATGACAACCTTCTTTTCGTTAGGGGAAATAGGAGAAATATTTTCCAAGGGAACGACAGGAACTATCATGGAATGGTCTTACTCTTTCTCATTTTTATTCCTAAACTTCAAAATGTAAAGTTGAAGTCAAATGAATCAGATTGGATACTTGATACGTTTAATATTGTTCCAGAAGTGACAAGATCACACATACGGGCAGGAAATATACTTGTAAGGTTAAAAATTCTCAACATGGGCATAACGTCACTAGAAATTGTGTTGCAATCACACATAGTGGAGGTGTGATAGAGGTTGTAGCTACCAAACGAAAATGGTGGAAACTACTTGGTTCGATATATACCCCTTTAAAGGAATAGAGGATTGAGGCACAACCATTTCTATCAACACATAAAATCTCTCATGAGATTGTATCTGATTATAACTATGTCCATAAATCAATATTCGAGGACACTTCAAAGTTAATATTCATTCCAAGTAAGAAAGAAATCTCAAACAAATTATGAGAATACATATGAGTCGATGGACAAATCATGATACCCCTTTGATAGGAATATTTGAAGGTTAATCAAAACCCTTTCCTGATCAAAATTGGATTTTAAATGTTTTAATTACTATCTTCCATGAATATCTCCATTGAGGTTTTCCAATATATTAGAAAAAATGAACATCATGCATCTCTGAAATGTGGTAGGGGCATTGCATAGTCAAAAATGCATTATTCTAAAAGCAGAAGTATCAAAAGGACAAGTGAAAGTGATTTTCTCTTTGGCCCTCTTGTGCTATAGCAATCTGATTATAACATAAATAGCCATTTAGAATACTTTATTCTTTTCTAGATAGTTCATCCAACATTTGGTCAGTAAAAGACAAAGGAAAATGGTCTTAATGGATTGCTTTATTAAGCTTCCTATGATCCATAAAAATTCTCCATCCTGAGACTACCCTAGTTGGGATTAGTCCATTCTTTTCATTTTCTATCATAGTCACACCTCACTTCTTAGGCACACATTAAATAGGAGTTACCCAAGAGCTACTAGCTATAGAGTAAATTTGTTATTGTTAGGTCAAGAATATTGTATTCGATATCACAAGATTGAATACTTGAAGAATGGTCAAAGATGAATTTGAACATGGCTAAAGAAAGTCAAAATTGTTAATAATTGTCAAAAGTCAATGTTTAGTTAGAGTTTAATTGTAGTTTGACTTGTATGTTTAGTCAATGATATAAATAGCTTGTTAATGGTAGTTTGTAGTTAGATCTTAATGTGCTATTCATTTGTTACATTCTAGAGAGAGAAGTTAGAGAGAGAAACATGTAGAGTGAGAGAGTTTATCAATATACATGATAATTTTATCTTTAAATTATTGTTCTTGATTCTTGAATTACGTTATTATTTGATTATTGTGATTATTAATTGGTATCAGAGCAAATCATTGATTTGATTTGATGAAGATTTTTGATTTTTTTTCGTGTTGCTTGAAAAACTTATTGTTTTGATCTTGATCTTGACAATTTTGATGAATTTTGTTTAATCTTTTGACAAAATCTATTCGGAACTCATCGTAGATGAACCTTGTGAAATTTCAGCAACAAATTTGAAGATTAGATTGATCAATTTGAAGGTTTTGTGAAATCTTCAGAACACGAGTTCGTAAGACTGTTCTTGATCATTTTGATCAAATTTTTGTTATTTGATCCAAATTTGTGTTTAGAGCCTTCATTAATTGTGTTCTTGCATCATTTTCAAGCTTCATAATCATATTCTACTCGTATTTTGTTGAGTTTTTGGATTACAAGAAAAAAACAGATAGTTTTCTTGAAGAAGATGAAGTATATCACATGTTCTTAGAATTTACTGCACGTTCTTAGGATTACACATCTCAGAGTATATCGTGTATAGCTATGTGCGATAAAGGGAATATATCACATAGTATCGTGCGATATACGACATTATCACATAAAAGAGGTGTGTGATATACAAGTTTATCGCACAAAGCAACTGCAATATATTTATGTTCACACTTAGTATCGTGCAATATACAGTGTTATCGCACAAAGAGGTGTGCGATAGTTGAGTTTATTGAAAATCAGTGTTAAATTGTATTCGACTTGAAAGATTAATTTTGTCTATTATTGTATAAAAGTCATCGTGTTTGACTTTTCTGATAGTTTGACTTTGACTTTCAAGGGTTATTGTTTGACCCTATATAAAGGGTAAGTCTTGTGTAATTTTAGTGTATGAGCTCATTTGTAAAATTCAGATACGTAATAAGAGTTTGACCAATATTAGAAGTTTGACCTTTTCTCTCAATTCTCTCATATGTTCTTATTGAAGATCCATCAAATCTGCCATGATTATGAATGTTTTGATTGAAGATTGATTAAAGGGAACAACAATTGGCATCAGAGCAGGATTGCAAGAAATCATAGAAGAAATCAACATATTTTGAAGAATTTTTCGAAGTTATTTTTCTGAATTTTTTTGTGTTCTTCATCTTGTTCTTATTTTTTTAGAGTTTGATCCGTTTTTCTTTAAAAATCTAGTTGATATTCCCCAAAATGATCAATCTTCAATCTTTATAAAGATTCAATGGCAGATTCAAGATCTTCAATAAGAACACTTGAGAGTTGAGAGAGAAAGTCAAGATCTAAAACTTGGTCAAACTTTATTACGTAAAAACTGATTTTTCAAATAAGCTCATTACCTCAAAATACAAAGGAAATACCCTTTATATATAGGATCAAACATCTAGACAAAGTCAAAGTCAAACTATTCTAAGAAAAGTCAAACACAATGACTTTTATACAATTATAGACAAAATTAACTTTCAAGACGAATACAATTTTACATTGATTTTCAATTCTAACATTCTCCCCCTTTGTATTCAGACTTGAAAGAATTTCCACGCTTTGAGTCTCGTTTGAACTTTGTTGCATTAAACACACTATGTCTTCTTCAAAATAAACTTTAACTCGAAATCTTCAGACAATCATTTGTTTGAGAAAGATCTTCTAACATTCTCCCCTCGAATGTAGAACCGCGATGATCTTCTCTTTTGACAATATAGATCATAAACAAAAACGATCTTCAAAATTGATCTTCAGCAAACTGTTGTAAAAATTGATCTTCATATTCAACAACTCTCAGACATTGTAGCATCGGAATAATCTTTTGTAATCATCTCTAGTCGCACTCCTTTTGAGTCTTTTGCCAATTTTGATGTTACTCCCCCTTGATCTTTACAACAAATTCCTCGGATTGGACATTTCATTCATTATTACATATTTCCCCTTATGATGAAATGAGAATCATGACAATCATACATAAGAACGAATGAAATTTCCCGCGAAAGCCGTCAATTCATGAAATTGTAAGTAGATCTTTTCAAATCCACTTGTTTAATCTTTTCAGATTAAGGGAATGAGAAGATAACAACGAATTTCAACGTATGAAATTGTTTTCAATCTTATAAAAAGATTGGCCTGTGAGTATAACAGATATACTCAGTACAACGRATGTACTGTATATATGAGACTTTTTGAGGCTCATCTCACCAGGTCTTCCATTCAATCATCGATAGCTTAATAATAACATATCTATGAATGTTTTGACAAAATAACATATAAAATGCAAAATCTGTGTAGTGTAGAAAGATAAAACAACTAATGCTTCTGTTTAGGCTCAAAAAGATAAAACGTGTGGACTACACAAATTTATCAGACTCAATTAGTGATCAAAAAGACTTGAAGGGGGACATATATCCTTCTGATTCGATATCAACTTTCTCCGAATGAAAAATTGATAGATGATGAGCTGCGTGCCCCAAGTGTTATTGAAACACTTATCTGTTAAGAGATAAATGAGTAGCTGTTGGGGTTGTCACAAGAATTAGCCTGGGCTTTGCCTTTTTAAATATTAGTCTCGAAAGAATTGAGAACTAATAGATTGTGTGGTATGCCCGGATTTTAGAAGTTTGGAACAGGATTCTTATGTTCTTTTAATCCTGACACAACTCTCGTCAATTCTTTTATCTCACAGCAACTACCCCTCTCTTTTTCATTTTAATCTCAGCACACTAACCCTTTTGTATTTAATCTCACTCTAATATGGTTGTCCTCTTGGGTAGGTCTGTCGGTTCTGACATTCCATAGATGTATTTTTGATAAGCACCCAGTCCCTTCTAAATTTAGCATTATGCACAGTTGATCAAATAGTTGATCAAAAATATTATTGCAGATAAGAACAATGATAAGGTAAAAATTGATCAAGAAATTTGGCTTTAAGCACAATTAATGAAGGAATGATGTGACAACGATCAAATTATTCGATATGCGTGAGAAATGAATGAAGATCTGTAAGAACGAGTTTACATATTCTGATTAAAAAAAATGAAGTGTATATCAGTCAAGGTAAAAAAAATCAGAAAAATCAACCTTTGAATACAAACGAGTGTATTATCACCGAAAAAGATATTATTTTAAGAGACGTGATAATAACAGTTTGAAGAATAGCTGAAACATGTATTGGAGTTATAATCGATGAGAAATTACGCATGTAAAATCTCAGGAAATACCTGTTCAGAAAATGTACTCGTTTCCCAAAAAAAAATTGTTTTTCGAAAAACATTTATTGAACTTTCTAGAGACTCCCTCTAGAAAGTAGATTATAGAAATGATTCGATTCAGCTCAAAAAATTAAAAAAAAAATAAGAAAACATTTTAAGCATGGATTCTAAACTGTGTGTTTAGAAACCACACTCGGTAAAGCACGACTCCTGAACTGAATTGTTCAGAAGCCTTTGTTGGACAGTGTACAACTTCCCCTGCATTAGTGTATCAAAGAAATGATATTCTGATCAGCGCAAACTTGACACACATGCAAAATCAGATCAAATAGATTTTTGTACCCAAATGAATTTGGGTCATATTTTGTTAGTATCGAGTTGGGGTATGTTGTAACTTCCAAACCATCTATTTCTATTAGAAATTTTCTTTTCAACACTTTGAACAGTATGATCAGATACAAAATATGATTCATACCAACTATTATAATCATACCTGTTATTACCTTTCCAGTCCTTCTGATCTCTGTTGTCTATACTCCGTCTGTTGTATGTCTTCTTGTTGTATGTTGTATGTCTTCTGTTGATTTGCATGTGGAGCACATGATTCTTTTCTTGCTAAGATTTATCAAGTCAGAATTGGATCTCACAAAACAAGGAAGATTATTAGTAACAACAGGGGTACGAGATGAAACATATTCAGATTTACTAACCCAAATGCTTTTAATCTTAGAAGAATAATTGGGTGATCCGATAACATACCCTTGATAATACTAATTAGAAGAACAAGAATAGTTCTTAGAAACAGTTGATTTAGGGCTGCTTGAATAACTGCTCGATTTGGAACGGTCATAGAAGCTAGTTTTACACTGAGATGAAGAACCAATTGAGCTTTGAGTACCAGAAAAGTCTTTGACTTTCTGTAAAAGCTAGTCTCTTTCAACAGTAACTAAATCAAACTTATTTTTAAGTTATGTTCTAATCTTCAGCTCAGTTTCAAGGTCTGTCTTCAGATCAGACAATTTGCTTGTAGTATCCAGGAGTTTACCTTCTAACTCCTTCTGAAGCATTTCAAACTTCCTTTTCTGATTTATTAACTATCTTTTATCTTCATCTGAGCTGCTCTTTTCATTCTCAGAAGTGATGTCAAGCCACTTTTTCTTATTAGCAAGCTCTTTAGCAATAGCTGTATGTTTCTTTATAGTATTCCTCTTATCAAGAGCAAATTGCTTGGTCTCTTTGTTTAAAGCCTTCTGCTTTAGAGCAGTGCTGTCAAATAATTTCTGTATTTGGCTCTGACACTCTTCTGTGATGTCTTTCTTCTCTTTATCATTCTTGGCACGTTCCAAGATGATCAGCTGCTCAAAATCCGAGATTTGATTCAAAAGTAATTTAGCGTTCAGCTCAAGAGAGTTGATCTTATTTTTATAAGATTTTCGTTCAAAATCAAATTTTTTCTCAACTTCAATAATCTGTATCTTTCCTTTCTCCGTATCTTTCCTTTCAACATTTAAAACCTTCTCAGCCTCTAATTTTTTTTCCTTTTCTAGTTCCAATAATTTTCTTATCTAAATTAAATCATTCTCATATTTATGAATTTTCTCAGTGAAGTCCTCAGTCTCTGTATTTTTCCTCCCAGAAGAGTTCCTCTCAATTTTCAGTTCAGATTCAGATCTATTAAGTTTATTGACTAAATCTTGTTCTATCTTCTTAGAATTGCTTATCTCATCCTCTAATTCTTTTCTTGCTGCATCCAAGGTTTTCTCAAGTTCTCTTATCTTCTGTGAGGAACCTTCTTCAAAAATTTCCCTCAAAGTTCTATCCTCTCTTTGTAGATCCTTAATGAATTTCTTATCTGCATAATTTTCATCAAACATATTTATATATTTCTCTTTGTAGTCTTTTACACTCTTTTTCAATTCAACAATCCTCTCTCTCAATTCTTTGTCCTCTCTGTCATATGAAACTGCCATTTAAAAAAAAAAATTGATTTAGGATCAAATGCGATCAAATCAGCTAAAAGAAATCAAAGATACAGTTAAGCTCAAAAACACAAACATAAAAAAATACAAAAATTGAAGAGAAACTAGAAAAACGACAAAAACTATCAAAAATCAGTAGAAACAGTCAAAACTGTTGAAAACAGTTAAAAACAGTCAAAGACAGTTAAGACTGAGTAAAACAGTTTATACGACACAGAGTAATTCAAAAATTTCTCAAACAGTTAAAAAACACAGACCAAAACAGATAAACGATGATCCAAAAAAAAAAATTAAAAACTAAACAAATATTTAAACCAAACAAAAATAAGCCCTAGAAGAAACAATCCCAAAACAACTGTCCAAGATTAAATCAACAGTAACCTTTACAATTACAGAACAGACAAAATACAATACAATATAGACAAGGATATCACAGTTTTGTGCAAAGATCTTGCAGTCTTGGCAAAAATCTCAAGAAATCTCTACACCAACAGATTCAATATCACAACAGTTTCTGGACAGAATACAGCGGTTCAAACAGCACAACCTCAAGAGCAAGTTCAAACAGCAGACAAATATTAACATAGAAAATTGAGTGACTTAACACAGTCAAGTCTTCACAATCTTCACAGAAAATTGAGTGAATATTTGATAGAGGTGAATCAATGAGCTCAGGCCACTGTTTTCCCTCTATACCATCAACTTGAAAAAAAATGAATCTGATTCTAGCCTCAATTTCCCTCTGCTTTCCACTCTGTAAGCTGTCAATCTTGTACCTACAGCAACACAAGAAGCCAAAGCATCTATCATCTGCTGTCAAAAAGCCAAAGATCTGAACCTGATACTTTCACAAATAGTATGATAGAACAATTCATGAACACAATCCTGGATCCTTCTTGAGAAACCAAATGCTCCAAACCCACCAGGAGTAGCACCAGCAAATCCACCATCAGCTGGAGTGCCACCAAATCCAACGCTACCTGTAGCTACAGCAGCAAATCCACCACCACCAAGAATGTTACAACAGTTAAAGGCAAGAAAAGCAAGGTTAAACGTGGTAGTGGCACTGAAAAACAGCTACTGCGTGAGAAAATTAGGTGTATGCTTCTTGGTACTTGGGTAAGCTATTTAGCTGCTGATGGGTTGTTCCCGGATTGGAAAATATGGACTTAGTTTCTTGATGAAAGTACTGAAGGTCTTCGACTTGATGGGCTTTCAGAATCACACCCTATTGAGGTGGACATCAATCATACACGTGAAATAGATGAAATTTTTTAATGCAATCAGTTATAGGAAGGGAGCTTCTGTCATCCGCATGCTGCCGAGCTATCTAGGACCTGAAGTTTTTCAGCAAGCACTTGCTAAATATATAAAAGATACATGCTTGTTCAAATGCAAAGACTGAAGACTTGTGCGTTGTCCTGATGTTATGTGGCATCCAGCAACATTCATACGCTTTGTAAGATGAGGGAATGAGTAGCCATCTACAATTATTGTTCCCTTGTCTCAATATCCCTCTGCTTCCCACGCTACAAAACAGTAAATCAACAAGATCCTGTGATTGAATTACAAAAACAGTACAAAAACAGCACAAAACAAAACAACCAGGTAACTACTGCTCGTTTGAGGGCATTGCAAACAAACTCCCTTTTGTCGCATGTAGGTTCTTGTTAGTTTTCAATCGATTCAACAGCTGCTGTGTTCGTGTATAACCTTGAATACGGACGACTGGGTAAGATTGATGAACGAGATATACCAAATCCAGGAAAGGCTGTGCGATTTTCAGGAGTCCGGTCACCATATAACCAAACGATTTATGGCAAACCTGATGCAGAAACAATCAAGGCTTTAATCGATCATTATGCCAAGCAATTTATTGAAATCCAATCACAGCACCTATCGATTTAAGGAAGTCCGATCAAAACCCTTCACAGCTTCAAACCTTTAAACAGTTGCTGTATGTCACAATTTAGCTCCTACTGTTTTGATGTAAATCGAACACTGAGCAATTTATGAAACTGGACAGATTGTGATAAACAACTAAATTGGATACACAGATTAAACGATTTAGAGTAAGATCAAAATAGTGAAATGTGCGATGTAGATATGAATAGTGAGTTGGTCGATTTAGGTCAAGATTGGATGAAGCTGTGTGATTTTGATGAGCGATTTGGACAAATATGGGTAAGCCTTAAGCCTTGATCGATTTAGCTTGAATCCGCTTAAAACAACAAACTCAAATCGGATGAACAAAGTTCAAGAAGATGAAATCGATCGAGTCTGAGCGATTAACCGGATGAAGGCAGAATACAACTAAGCTGCTGTCAAGACTGCTACCCACTAGTGCGATTTAGTAATCCAATCAAACCCGGTCAATCCTTGTAAATTTAACCAAGTCCTAAATCGGCTGTACTCTTGAACGATTTACCAATTTATCCGATCAAGGCTCCTGCGATTTACCAACTTATCCGATCAAAGTTTCTGCGATTTACCAACTTAGCCGATCAAAGCTTCTGCGATTTAACAACTTATCCGATCAAAGCTTCTGCGATTCACCAACTTAATCGTTCAAAGTATCTCCGATTTACACTCTAAATCGATCAGGCTTTGTACGAGGAAAACCCTATGCTTGAATCTGAATGAAGCGAATGAAATCGATTATTGGCTTAGGCTACTTGGGCTTGAGCGATATACACTAAACCGGATGGGCCTAATCCGGTTGGGCTTAATCCGGTTGGGCCGGACAAACACGTAAATCAACAAAATTTTAAAACAAAACAGGATCAAAAACACTGTTTAAAAAAAAACAAGAACACGAAAAAACTTTTAAAAACACTAAAAAACGATTAAATCTTGAAAAACAATGATCATATCTCAAAACTTTGTGTTTAACAAAGATTCACTATTCAATTCCGAACAGATTGATCAAGGTTTTAACACGAAAACACAAAAATTTTTACCATTTTTCGGATCAAACTTAAGAAAAAAAAATTAGAACACGAAGAACACAAAAAAATCCAGAAATTTCTTCAAAAAAAATCTTCAAAACCAATGATTTCTTCTTCTGATTTCGTTCATAATCTGGCTCTGATACCAATTGATATTCCCTGAAATGATCAATCTTCAATCTCCATAAAGATTCAATGGCAGATTCAAGATCTTCAATAAGAACACTTCAGAGTTGAGAGAGAAAGTCAAGATCTAAAACTTGGTCAAACTTTATTACGTAAAAACTGGTTTTTCAAATAAGCTCATTACCTCAAAATACAAAGGAAATACCCTTTATATAGAGTCAAACATCTAGATAAAGTCAAAGTCAAACTATTATAAGCAAAGTCAAACACGATGACTTTTATACAATTACAGACAAAATTAACTTTCAAGACGAATACAATTTTACACTGATTTTCAATCCTAACACTTGTGTTTTTGTGTTTAAATCATGATCAAACTACTCGAAATTGCACTGTGAATTTTTGTTATTCACAAACTTTTGTGATTTGATCATTTTCTTTCAAGTTTTAATCTATTTAGTGGTTTTTTTTCGTGTTCTTGATTTTTTTTAAAACCAATGTTTAGATCCAATTTTTATTTTTATTTTTATTTTTATTTTTTGCTTTGTTTTTGTGTTTTTTGTTGTAAATCGGTCAAGGCCCAACCTTTGTTAAGTCCATCCATTTTTAACCCATCTTTGGCCGGTCAAAATCATCTTCATCGCACACCTCACACGATTTAGGTCTTAATCACACAAATCAGAAGGTAAGGTTCATTGATTTCATCCTAAATCGCACATCACAGTGATCGTAATCGCATAAATCGCTTGATATAGTGATCGAACTTGATTAAGTCGCTTACCACAGTGACCAATTTAAAACTTAGCTTTTTCGGTAACAAGTTAGCCGGAGTTCTTTGTCTTGTGACCAGACTTAGATTAAATCGTTCAGCCTTCTGTCCGATCATGGAGTAAACCGCCTGGTTCTTCACCCGATTTAGATAAATCGCTCAAGAGTACAGCCGATTTAGAACTTAGTTAATTTCATAAGGTTTAACCAGATTTGATCGGATTACTAAATCGCTCATGATTTTGTGTTCGATTTTATCTTAATGGTTATGTGTTCGATTTTATCTTAATTGTTCTGTGTTCAATTTTCACCTGTTTTCACACTTTCGCTCACTCAGTGTTGTTCGATATTAAGTATCTGTTGGTGTAAATTGCATAGTGTTCGAGGTTTGAGTTGTTCGTTTTTTATTTGAACTATAACAATCAATTTCAGTTGACACAATGGTTTCCTGTTTTGAGGGTAGTTTCATCTTACATTTAGAAAAGGGACTATCAATTGGTTATCGGTCACAGAAATCAACACTTTATATTGTGTAACATGGGGGCCAATTCATTGAAGGAATCACAGCAGCAATGGAAGGGTTGGAATCCTCCCCTGGTGATGGATGCTCAGTTATGTAAGAAAGTCGATTGTTGAGAGCTGCAGACAGCACCCTTCATAACTGTTTTGGTTCATTTGGGAAAGCATTGCTGTCAATCTTGCTCAAGTTTTTGAAGCTATACGATTTCGTGTTCCTCGTACACATCACCCGAGATAACACTTAGTTGCAAACCTTGTTCAATAAAGCTTGATTTTTTTTATTTAACACTATTGATAAACCTTGTTTGAAAAAGATTGTTATGCTGTTTCCTTGAGATTTGATCATACAGAAGTGTTGTTGCTTCATCCAATCTTGCTCCCAAACAAGTCACAATCAGAGTTGTGACTAATATAGCGGAGGGTGTTCTTACAACAATATTCAACTTCCAGAATTTGTGGCAGTGACTGCACTTGTGGGTGTTCTTCCAATTTTTTGGTTTAGTTGCTTGTTTATTTCATTGACCAGGGAAAGAAGGAATGTTTTGCTTCGTGCCTTTTTGTTTGTTATGATTTGATTCGTCCAGATGTTGCTCTTGAGCTAGCCTGGTTGAACCACGTGATTGACTTTGTCTTCCTGTATCTGCTTCAGTTTATTCGTGAATAAGGCCAAGGAGAACGAGGAGCAGGATGTCATTAAACAGCAGAATCTGTTTGCTCAGACACAAAAGCTCGAAGAGAAGATTGGTAAAGATTTGAATCTATCTCAGGATATCTCAGGTAAAGAAGGTTTAATGAAAGTATTGTGAAACTCTCGGGAGGTGTTGCTGTCATTCAGGTCGAAACTCAAACCAAAACTGCTAGATATCTACTGGTTGTAAATCAAGGGTTGTAGCTTATTTTAGATTTTTTGATTGTAAAATCGCGTTTGTCTATTTGTTTTAGACCTTGCATCATAACTTTTTCATTCTTGAGTTTTATTTTTTTTCTTGATTTTATTAATTTTTGGATCATTTTTTTAGGTCTTATCTGGTTTTGATTTTTTTTCTGTTTTTGTTTTGTTTTTGAACTGATTGAGACTTTTTGAACCGTAAACTGTTTCTTATCAGTTTTAAATGTTTTTGACTGTTTTTAACAGTTTTAACTGTTTTCAACAGTTTTGACTGTTTTTATTGATTTTTGACAGTTTTTTCGTCGATTTTATAATTTCTCATCAGTTTTTGTGTTTTCTGTTGTTGTTTTTGAGCTTAATTGTTCTTGATTTCTTTTAACTGATTTCATAGCATATGATCCATTAATCAATCTGTTTAAAAATGACAGTTTCATTGGAGAGAGAGATATAATTTCCGATTTGGAAAGGAGTGTAAAGGACTATAGTGATAAATACTTTATTATGTTTGATGAGAATTTTGCAGATAAAGAATTTATCAAGGATCTGCAAAGAGAAAATAAAACCTTGAGAGAAGATTCTGAAAAAGTTTTATCAGTTAAGGCTAGTGAATTTGAGAGAACTTTGGACATCGTAAGGAAAGAGTGTGAAGAAGAATTGAAAACTTGGAGTAAATCTAACAAAGATCTATTTGACAAACTCCAAAAAGTTCAGAGTGAAATTAATGCTGAGAAAACATCTCCAAGGAATCATATTGAGTAGGGGTGCTCACGACCCTGGTTGATCGATTTGGAGCCATTTTAACAACCCAACCCAATGTTGGCGGTTTGAAAATTTTCAACCCAACCCAACCCAAACAAAAGTTCAACCCAACCCAACCCGTTCAGGTTGATCGGGTTGTGTTTAAACAATGTAAAATCACATAAAAATAAATGAAACTTTTCTTTGAAATACGACCGATCATTCAAGATAATATGCAAGTTCATCAAATATTTAGATATTACAATAAAAATGTTTAAACCAAATGATAATACATTGTGTGTCCACAATCACTGATCAATTCTTCATATCTTCATAATCATACATGGCAGATTCTTAGATATTGCATTAAGAACATCAAGATCCTTGAGAGAAAAAGTCAACTTGTAAATCTCAGTCAAACTCTCAATTATCAATCTGAATATTATTACAATTAAGCTCCTCTCTACTAATTACAAAGATTACCTATCTATTTATATGGTCAACATATTAATACAAAGTCAAAGTCAAACTAGTCTAAGAAAGTCAAACACGCTGACTTTTACAATTATAGACTAAAATTAATCTTTCAAGACGAATACAATTAATAGTGATTTTTCAGTCCTAACATTCTCCCCCTTTGTATTCAGACTTGAAAGAAAATTCTGTACGTTGAGTCCTTGTTTGAACTTTGAAACTTTATGCACAAAATGTCATCTTCAAATGAAATCTTCAGCTTGTAAACTTCAAACGATCAAATGTTGAGAAAGATCTTCTAGCACTCCCCCTCGAATGTAGAATCACGGTGATCTTCTCTTTTGACAATGTAAATAAAAAACGATCTTCAGTAAT
>NW_020201636.1:49217-54862 GCF_001531365.2 Cynara cardunculus var. scolymus
TGCTACTGTGGAGTTGCTTTCAAAATTGTTGCTCAATCTGTCACCTTAACAGACTAACYAGCCTAATCTGTTAAAACAAAGTGTAATCCAACAGTTTTCTTTAAACATAGGCTGCTGCACACTGTGTAGCTGTGTTAAGACTTGCAACTCAAACTGTTAACCTGCACACTGTTAATACTTCTGTTAAGAACCTGTCACATAAACTGTTTTACAAAAATAGAACTCAAACTCAAACCAGCAATCAAGGTTGCAATTTTATTATTGCTGCTGTCTCGGTTGACTGCATAACTCCTTCCATGCCTTGAATGTAAAGCCTGCTGTCTAATCTGCCGAACTACTGCAGTCTGCTGTGAAGTTGTGAACCTGCAAAATCGATATGCTATCAAGAATTGCTGCAAAAAGAATTGCTGTCAAAATGAAATGTACTTGCTGCTGCTATTCTGTTTCAAACAAAAACCTGCTGTTTACAAGACTTGCTGTTCTTTGCTGTCAAAACAGAAAAATGCTGCTGTTCTGAGACCTGTTAACGCAAAGTGACAGCCTTAAAAAAAACTAGCAAACAGCAATGGTTCATGCTTGGTAATGCCTAAATCCAAATCCAAAATGGTTCATGCTGTTTCAAACCAGAAACAGTCCCAAAGGCTGATTGTTGCTATCAAAACCAGTAACCAGGTGATGTTCAAACTGCTTCTATTCCAGTCTGCACTTGAGTTTATGAACAGCTACTGTAAAAAATGGTTGCTGTCTATGTACAGTCACCTGTTAAGACCTGCTGTTGTGAACTTGCTGGGCTGCTTTGCTATTATTTCTGTAGTAATGCACAATACAACAAAATAACAGTAAAATGCACTCAGAACTGCTACCAAACACAATACACAACTTGCTGTTACGAGAACTTGAACTACTGTCAAGATCAAAACAGTTAAATTCAACTGTCTTGAAACCTATTGGCAAAACCTGCACACTTCTGTATTAACCAAYTGTTGTTGATGCTTCTTTTCTATTCTTTTCTTCTGTTTCAGTCTACCACAGTTTCTGTGACAGCAATACTATAAATCTGTTTCACACCTGTACCTATCAACTGCTGTTTTAACCAGTTGCTTTCCTTTACAAAGCTTAAACCTGCACTGTTTCAAGATGCTAATGACATACTGCTTTCCAAACACAATAAACAACAGCAAACAAGGTTCCAAAATTAAGCAGTTGCTGCTTGCTGTCAAAATGGATGCTGTTTAAAACCTGCACAAACTGTTGCTTAAACAAATCCTACTTTGCTGCTGCTGTTTTGAAGTTGCTGCTACTTTCTTGTTTTGGATTTGCTGCTGCTGTTTAGAAACAAAATGAAGCTTTAAGTTGCTTTAAGTTGCTTTAAGTTGCTGTCCTAAAACACAAAATGAAGCTTTCTATATTCAATCACAACAGCAAGATCTGCTGCTGTTTTGTTTTAGAAGTTGTTGGTACTTGCATGTGGCTTGCAAAGTTGTCATTCATGATCTGTTCATATGTGGCTTTTCAAATAATCCAACTGTTGCTCTTGGCTTGTCATATGATCAACCTATTACAGCACCAAACAGGATGTTGACCAAAACAAACACCTGATAGAAACTGTCGAGGTGATCCAGAACTTCAAAATGACACAACACCGGCTTCAAAACTGCACTCAAACAGTCAACATAGGCTRCTATAAACAGTAGTAAAWCGTTCAACTCAAAGAATAAATTGCCCAATATACCAAGTAGCCATGGGCAATCCAGCAACCATGAAGAGCTTTTCCTGATTTCTTGTTGGCTTTTAATCGATTCACAAATCTGTTTCAAAGTTGTGTTGCTGTGTAATTGCTATCAAAAATACAACTGGAATCATGTGACTAAACCGGACRGCATAAAATCAATCTATGTAGCACTGTTAAAGACTACACCGGACAGAACACTTCAAAATAAAATTGGAATCTGGATAAGTGAAATCAAGYGGATTAGAAGTCCGCTCAATATTGAAAAATTAAGCCCTAGTCCGCTTAAATGATCGGTATTCATGAATATAAGCCCTAGTTCGCTTAAATGAATATCAAGAAATCTTACCTGCTTACCGAATCAGAACTTTAATCTGGTCAAGTAGTGACCGGTGTAGATGAATACCACTTGATACATGTCCGGTGAAGGATGAATACCGCTCAACAGATAAACCTTACCTGAAATTGATCGGTTTACATCTCCGGTTAAGGAATTCGATCAAGCTTCACGCGGTTTATACGAACACCGCTTGAATGGTGTGCGGTGTAGTTTGTACGGTGATCCTCCTCCACGATGAACAAACACCGTTCAAAGCTTTCAACCGGTTTAGATGAAACAATGGATGGATGGGCTTCACATGAACAAAAACTGGATGGGCTTAAAAAAAAACTTGGGCTTGGTGGTTTAACAAAAATAAAAACAAACACAAACTAAAAATTCAGATTAAAACTCATAAAAACACAAAAACTAAAAGAAAATTTTAAAAAAATGGATCAAAACACTGATTTACGAAAAAAAATTAAGAACACGAAAAAAAATTTAAAACCACAAAAATCCGATCAAATCTTGATAAAAGTTGATCAAATCACAAAAATTTGTGAACGATAAAGATTCACAACACAATTTCGAATATATTGATCATATTTTTAACACCAAAACACAAGATTTTATGAAAAAATCGGATCAAAATCAACAAAAAAAATTCAAGAACACGAAGAACACGAAGAACAAAAAAAAAATTCAGAAATTAAAAAAAAACTTATCTGATCGATTTCTTCATTCTGATTTCTTGCATTCCTGCTTTGATACCAATTGTGTGTCCACAATCACTGATTAATTCTTCATATCTTCATAATCATACATGGCAGATTCTTAGATATTGCATTAAGAACATCAAGATCCTTGAGAGAAAAAGTCAACTTGTAAATCTCAGTCAAACTCTCAATTATCAATCTGAATATTATTACAATTAAGCTCCTCTCTACTAATTACAAAGATTACCTATCTATTTATATGGTCAACATATTAATACAAAGTCAAAGTCAAACTAGTCTAAGAAAGTCAAACACACTGACTTTTACAATTATAGACTAAAATTAATCTTTCAAGACGAATACAATTAATACTGATTTTTCAGTCCTAACATACATCAATCAACAACAATAGTTTTAGACGTTTCCAACCTCGATGCTTTCGCTTTCTTGACGTTGAGGTTGGTCATGTCATGATTGTCATATGCAATTCAAAGCTAAAGCTAAGGTCGGGTTCATCGGGTTGTCGGGTTGGTCGGGTTTTTTTGGGCCTGACCCGATTCCAACCCAATAAGGTCGGGTTGGCTAATTTTTTTTATCGATCATGCATTGGGTTACCTCGGGTTGGGTTTTTTTTTGAAAAAATTCGGGTTGGGTTGGTCGGGTTCATCGGGTTCATTAGGTTTTTGAGCACCCCTAATATTGAGACCGCGACTGATTTCACTGAATTAAGAAGGTTATTGGAATTAGAAAAGAAGAAAGTGTTGGAAGCTGAACAGAGTCTGAATACTGAAAGATTAGCTTTTGAGAAAGAGAAGAAAAGATTTTCTGATATAGAGAAAAGATTCGGTGCTGAACGCATATCTTTTGAAGATAAGATAAATTTTCTCGAGCTGAACGCCAAAATGCTGTTAAAGCAAATCTCAGATTTTGAGCAGCTAATCATATTGGAACGATCAAAGGCTGATAAAGAGAAGGAAGATATAAAAGAAGAATGTCTAAGCCAGAAACATAAATTATCTGACAGCATTACTCTAAAGCAGAAGGCTTTAGATGAAGAGAAGAAGCAATTTGCTCTTGGGAAAAGAAATACTACAAAGAAATATATAACTATTGCTAAAGAGCTTGCTGAAAAGAAAAAATGGCTCGACATCGCTTCGGAGAATGAGAAGAGCAGCTCAGATGAAGAGAGAAGAGAGTTTAATAATCAGAAGAAGAAATTTGAGATGCTTAAGAAGGAGTTAGAAGGTAAACTCCTGGATACTTCAAGGAAATTGTCTGATCTGAAGACAAATTTTGAAACTGAAATGAAGATCAGAATTGAACTTAAAAACAAGTATGATTTAGTTGCTGATGAACGAGACCATCTTTTAAAAAAAGTCAAAGACTTTTCTTGTACTCAAAGCTCAACTAGTTCTCCTTCACAGTGTAAAACCAGCTTTTATGACTGTTCCAAATCGAACAGTTATTCAAGCAGCCCTAAAACAACTGTTTCTAAGAACTATTCTCGTTCTTCTAATCAGTTCTATCAAGGGTACATCATTGGATCACCCAATTCTCATTCTAAAGTTAAAAGCATATGGGTAAATAAATCTGAATCTGTTTCATCTCGTACCCCTGTTGTTACTAATAATCTTCCTTGTTTTATAAGATCTACTACTGATTTGATTCATCTTAGCAAGAGAAGAATCATGTGCTCCACATGCAAAACAACAGATTTTGTGAACAAGAAGACGTACAATAGGTATACTGCTGATAACATATTTCAGACGAATTGGAAATGTAAGAACAGGTATGATTACAATAACTGGTGTGAATCTTATTTTGTATATAATCATCCTGTTAAAAGCGCAAATAAGAAAACATCAAATAAAATAGATGSTTTGGCAGTTATAACATCCCGCAACCTGATACTAACAAAGAAGGACCTAAGTTCGTTTGGGTACCAAAATCTGTTTAATCTAATTTTGCAGGTGCGTCATTATCGCGCTGATCAGAATATCATATCATTGATGCACTAATTCAGTGGGAGTTATACACTGTCCAAACGAGGCTTCTGAACAACACAGTTCAGGACCTGTGCTTTATCGAGTGTGGTTTCTAAACACCCAGTTTAGGACCCGTGCTTAAAACAGTTCCAAATTTTTTTTGAGCTGAACTGATTCATTACTTAAATCTATTTTCTAGGGGGAGTCTATAGAAATTTCAGTAAATGTTTTCGGAAAGTGAAATATTTTTTTGGAAACGAGTACATTTTCTGAACAGGTATTTTCTGAGATTTTACTTGCGTAATTTCTCATCGAGCATAATTCCAATACCTGTTTCAGCTATTCTTCAAACAGTTATTATCAAGTCTCTTAAAATAATATCTTTTTTGGTGATAATACGCTCATTTGTATTCAAAGGTTGATTTTCTGATTTTTTTACCTTGATTGATATACACTTCGTTTTGTTTTTTTAATCAGAATCTGTAAACCCATACTCACAGATCTTCATTCATTTCTCTCGCATACCGAATAATCTGATTTTGTCGTATCACTCCTTCATTGTTTATGCTTAAGCGATATATTTTCTTGATCAATTTTTGTCTGATCGTTGTGATTTACAGAAATAATATTTTGATCAACCATTGTGATCAACTGAGCTTACAGTAAATTTAGGAGGGACTAAGTGCTTAACATAAATACATCTATAGAATGTCGATACCGACAGACCTACCCAAGAGGACAACCATATCTAAGTGAGCTTAAATACAAACTGGGTTTGTGTGCTGAGATTTGTTGATCCTCTCTCTCAGTGATTTGATGATAATCCCTTTTTTCCTTTCACATTGTATTTGTGTTTCTGTATTTTCAGTTCCAGCGATCATCACTGAGTATGTTCA